>NC_088410.1:31993589-32293589 GCF_034236695.1 Oncorhynchus nerka
GGGCGTCAGCTGGGCATGCCAATCTTAGATCAAGACCAAAAATGTAAAAGTCGGCTACAAAAAAGTAATACTTTACTTTCATTCCAATCCCTATTAAAATGCCACTACCGTTTATACACGATAACTGGCTTTAGGACCATGTAGATCATTTATCTGAGAGAAGCGACATGCCTGCGCGCCTTTCTTTCAGAGAGCAGAGACAGTGCCAGACAGTTTGCTTAGCCAGTCAGTCGTTCAGGCAAGGCGCATATTCCTTTGATGTCGGCATTTGAACACTTCCTCATAAACCTCGCAGCCAGCTGTTTTATGCACTGGTTACTTTCATGTTGATGTCATGTTGTGTTGTTGATGTCGGCATAGACTGTGCGTCCAATGGACTAGGGGGAGCTTCCCCTGAAATAAATTGAATTTATCAAATGCTATTTAATTACTGGTGCCTTTACAGAAATAAATTAAATAATTAAAAATACGAGCATGATTTCTCCACAGAGGATCATTAGTTTATGTTTTTTTTAAGTACTGTGGGTTGTCTTAAGCGTGCAATTTGGGCAGTATCCCTGACAAATAGCTCTCAGCTCTCAGTGAAAAGCAGTGAAATATCCCTAGGACTATCACAATATTTCAAAATACAATCCTAGGAAAAACATAGTTTAGAAAATACTCTAATCTGTTTCTAGTTATCTAAATTATAAACTCCCAATTGAGCGAACAGTAGACTATTTTATTGGCACCAGCGGAGGACATCGGCCATATCGCCGGGCGGGTGAGTGCCTGCAGGCCATATCCCCGGTGAGTGCCCGCAGGCCGTATCCCTGGTGAGTGCGCGCATAATCACTGTCTTTATCATTCGATCAGTACCACTGGAAAGCTTTTTGGGGGACAATAATTTCCTCTTCCTGTCTAGATGGTGATCATATTGTACAATTTGTGTCTCCCCTTTTCGAAGCCTAGATTAGATGGTTGCATTCAAGACAATGTCGTTTTTTAATGATCTGTTTGTCAGTATCAGCATAGTATCAAATCAAATCAAATTTTTATTTGTCACATACACATGGTTAGCAGATGTTAATGCGAGTGTAGCGAAATGCTTGTGCTTCTAGTTCCGACAATGCAGTGATAACCAACAAGTAATCTAACTAACAATTCCAAAACTACTGTCTTATACACAGTGTAAGGGGATAAGAAATATGTACATAAGGATATATGAATGAGTGATGGTACAGAGCAGCATACAGTAGATGGTATCGAGTACAGTATATACATATGAGATGAGTATGTAGACAAAGTAAACAAAGTGGCATAGTTAAAGTGGCTAGTGATACATGTATTACATAAGGATGCAGTCGATGATGTAGAGTACAGTATATACGTATGCATATGAGATGAATAATGTAGGGTAAGTAACATTATATAAGGTAGCATTGTTTAAAGTGGCTAGTGATATATTTTTACATCATTTCCCATCAATTCCCATTATTAAAGTGGCTGGAGTTGGGTCAGTGTCAATGACAGTGTGTTGGCAGCAGCCACTCAATGTTAGTGGTGGCTGTTTAACAGTCTGATGGCCTTGAGATAGAAGCTGTTTTTCAGTCTCTCGGTCCCAGCTTTGATGCACCTGTACTGACCTCGCCTTCTGGATGATAGCGGGGTGAACAGGCAGTGGTTCGGGTGGTTGATGTCCTTGATGATCTTTATGGCCTTCCTGTAACATCGGGTGGTGTAGGTGTCCTGGAGGGCAGGTAGTTTGCCCCCGGTGATGCGAAGCCGAATTTCTTCAGCCTCCTGAGGTTGAAGAGGCGCTGCTGCGCCTTCTTCACGACGCTGTCAGTGTGAGTGGACCAATTCAGTTTGTCTGTGATGTGTATGCCGAGGAACTTAAAACTTGCTACCCTCTCCACTACTGTTCCATCGATGTGGATAGGGGGGTGTTCCCTCTGCTGTTTCCTGAAGTCCACAATTACATTTACATTTAAGTCATTTAGCAGACGCTCTTATCCAGAGCGACAATCATCTCCTTAGTTTTGTTGACGTTGAGTGTGAGGTTATTTTCCTGACACCACACTCCGAGGGCCCTCACCTCCTCCCTGTAGGCCGTCTCATCGTTGTTGGTAATCAAGCCTACCACTGTTGTGTCGTCCGCAAACTTGATGATTGAGTTGGAGGCGTAGTAGGCTACTCATTTGTGCCTTATTAAAAAAACATACTGGTTATGTATACTGCCATATAAAGTGTAGTAGAATTACATGAAATGGGTTTCTGAAAGGCTACATTTTTCCTGTGCAAAGAAAGGAGAAGAAATGTCTCTCATTAGGCCTTTTTGTCACTACATGCTCAGGCATGCATTGTTCAGAACGGTCTGTTTTGCTAACAATTATTAAACTAAATTATGACTATAATCTACTCCACATTAGGAATAGTAGTCTATCTTCCTATTTTACATTAGTCTGCAAATGTGGTGATAGATGCATGCAATCCTTTATTATAAAGGTGCAATTTGATGGTGAAAAAATAGCTTCCCTAAACTTAAAACTCATGAGATGCCTATAGATGTCCAGCCAGGTCATCCATAATACATGTCCGTGAACTTCGGGAGATAATGTGGAAACTGGCCACTAGGGGCAAGGGTGAGCGCTGTTACCTTAACTTCCCAAAAAATCTGAACTGACACCACTGGTTGACCTTAACAAGGGCCCCAAGACCATGGGAAGCAAAATAGCCCCATAACATCAAAGATCCGACCCCATATTTTACTGTAGGAATGAGGTACTTTTCTCCATATGCTTCTGTTTTTCAATGTCAAACCCACTACTGGTATCCGTGGCCACAGAGCTCTATTTTCATGTCATCTGACTATAGCACCGGTTCCAATCCAAGTGCTAAGGATCTGGAAAGATTCTGTATGGAGGAACGATCTAAGATCCCACCCAACTTTTTTTCCAATTAATCATAACGTTTTTTCGCACGGGTAGTGTGCTAGAGTATCGAAAACAAGGGTACCAATCATTTTGACCCCTATCCTTTTGAGATTTGTTTTAATACTTGTTAAACAATCTCTTTCTCTGAGTATTGTATTAATAGGATTAAAGGCATGAGCTGGCACACGCCCTAAAAAAGGTTGGTAGAGGTGCTGACTAATGGCGAGTAAACTGTGTACTATAAAAATAAAGAGAGTTGCACACTTTATATACAAGCCCCTAGTTATTTATGTGGTTTATACAGGTATCTATTATGTTACTCTACCAGGGGGAGAGGTTACATTGAGATCCTGCTACTACAGAGGGAGGCCTACTGGATCTCCTATCTAAAAACATTGACCCCTAGTGGTCTGACCACTGACTTTGCCCTCAGGCACATGATATGAAAAAGTCTGCTAAATGAACATTCTTTCTACAGCACATCAGCGTGCGTCAAAGAAATTCCCTTTGTTGATTATGCTTATTATGCATTGCAGTTCAACCAAACAATTACATGTAACAAAGATTAAATGAAATGGAAACAATGAAATATGTATATGAAATGTAAAAAATAGTGACACAATTACTATGTACAATATCTAATGATGTTGCAAAATGATAACAAAAGCCTAATACATTCAACTTGCTGTAAACTATTGTCTTTTTAACAGTATTTTTTTTTAAATTCTCATCACCCTAATTACTATAACACACCCATCACTATTGTCATTGGTTGCCCTATTGCACTGTTTGTAAACCTAACCTGGTTCAAGCATTTATGACATTACCCTGAAGAACGCAAACGTTGGTAGTTTAACCAATAAATTACTGGGAGCTTGTATGTAGAGTGTGAGATTCTCTTTATTAATTTTTTTAGCAATTGTATTAGTATAAAATAATATAATTTCCCAATTGTATTTTAGCATAGAATATAGCTTAGTATTTGTATTATTTATTTTATATATTCTTTTTTGCTAATCTTTATCAAGGGTGCCAATAATTATGGACCTGACTATAAGTGTTGATCTAGCTAAGCAGGTTTTTTTCATTCTGTAGCCCTTCCAGAATATAACTAATAGACATTCCAAATGATTTAAAACAGGTGGTTTAGGTTCAATGGACGCCATTGAATTATTGCCCCCTTCTGAATAACAAAAGCTGTGACTGATACGCAGTAAATACATCTGTAATATCGCTCCAAATTTTATATGCTCAAAATGAGCGGTCATCCACAATACTGAATCACCATTCCCCATCTGGGTTATGAATGCATTGAACAGACTCATACTCTCAGACGAGCTGGCACCTCCACCAATCATCCCATCGAGTTCTTAACAGTGAATTTGTCTTGGATCATGACAACCCCAATGAAGTTACATAGTAGTCTGGTAGCAGTGGAAAAAAATGCTAATTTTAGCTCAACATCCATGATTAGTTAGGTTGACTCCATAAGCTTGAATATCAAGGACAAATGTCAACATGGACAGTATAACTTGTTCAGATCATTATTGTTTGCCTTAGCCTGCCAGGAGTGCAAGATGGGTGGGGTTTACTCTTTTGAAATTACTCTAATAGTTCCACTGCACCAGACAAGCTCAATCAATCAATGGGTCTAACCCATACACAGTAGCCTGCAATAGACAGCATGGTACAAAATCAAATGCCAACCAAACTGAGGCAATCAGATAAAAAGTATGACTCTGATCAAAAGTTCAGAGAACATATCAAAATCATTCCAGACATAGAAAGAAAACAAAATGTTGACTCAGCAATAGCTTCAACTCAGGGGTTTCCCTGTCCCAATTAGATAGCATTTGTAATGTCTACATCCACACATGAGTACAGTGCCTTCGAAAGTATTCACCCCCCTTGGCACATTTCCCATTTTGTTGCCTTACAACCTGGAAATAAAATACATTTTTTGGGGATGGTTTGGTTCATTTGATTTTCACAACATGCCTACCACTTTGAAGATGCAAAATATTTTGGGGGGTGAAACAAACAAGAAAAAACATTAAACTTGAACGTGCATAACTATTCACCCCCCAAAGTCAATACTTTGTAGAGCCAACTTTCACAGCAATTACAGCTGAATGTCTCTTAAGGTATGTCTCTATAAGCTTGGCACATCTAGCCACTGGGATTTTTGCCCATTCTTCAATGCAAAACTGCTCCAGCTACTTGAAATTGGATGGTTTCCTGCTGGTGTTCAGCAATCTTTAAGTCATACCACAGATTCTCAATTGGATTGAGGTCTGGGCTTTGACAAGGCAATTCCAAGACATGTAAATGTTTCCCCTTAAACATTTACATTTACATTTAAGTCATTTAGCAGACGCTCTTATCCAGAGCGACTTACAAATTGGTGCATTCACCTTATGACCTCCAGTGGAACAGTAGTGCATCTAAATCTTTTCAGGGGGAGGGGGGGTGAGAGGGATTACTTTATCCTATCCTAGGTATTCCTTAAAGAGGTGGGGTTTCAGGTGTCTCCGGAAGGTGGTGATTGACTCCGCTGTCCTGGCGTCGTGAGGGAGTTTGTTCCACCATTGGGGGGCCAGAGCAGCGAACAGTTTTGACTGGGCTGAGCGGGAACTGTACTTCCTCAGTGGTAGGGAGGCGAGCAGGCCAGAGGTGGATGAACGCAGTGCCCTTGTTTGGGTGTAGGGCCTGATCAGAGCCTGGAGGTACTGAGGTGCCGTTCCCCTCACAGCTCCGTAGGCAAGCACCATGGTCTTGTAGCGGATGCGAGCTTCAACTGCAAGCCAGTGGAGGGAGCGGAGGAGCGGGGTGACGTGAGAGAACTTGGGAAGGTTGAACACCAGACGGGCTGCGGCGTTCTGGATGAGTTGTAGGGGTTTAATGGCACAGGCAGGGAGCCCAGCCAACAGCGAGTTGCAGTAATCCAGACGGGAGATGACAAGTGCCTGGATTAGGACCTGCGCCGCTTCCTGTGTGAGGCAGGGTCGTACTCTGCGGATGTTGTAGAGCATGAACCTACAGGAACGGGCCACCGCCTTGATGTTAGTTGAGAACGACAGGGTGTTGTCCAGGATCACGCCAAGGTTCTTAGCGCTCTGGGAGGAGGACACAATGGAGTTGTCAACCGTGATGGCGAGATCATGGAACGGGCAGTCCTTCCCGGGAGGAAGAGCAGCTCCGTCTTGCCGAGGTTCAGCTTGAGGTGGTGATCCGTCATCCACACGGATATGTCTGCCAGACATGCAGAGATGCGATTCGCCACCTGGTCATCAGAAGGGGGAAAGGAGAAGATTAATTGTGTGTCGTCTGCATAGCAATGATAGGAGAGACCATGTGAGGTTATGACAGAGCCAAGTGACTTGGTGTATAGCGAGAATAGGAGAGGGCCTAGAACAGAGCCCTGGGGGACACCAGTGGTGAGAGCACGTGGTGTGGAGACGGATTCTCGCCACGCCACCTGGTAGGAGCGACCTGTCAGGTAGGACGCAATCCAAGCGTGGGCCGCGCCGGAGATGCCCAACTCGGAGAGGGTGGAGAGGAGGATCTGATGGTTCACAGTATCGAAGGCAGCCGATAGGTCTAGAAGGATGAGAGCAGAGGAGAGAGAGTTAGCTTTAGCAGTGCGGAGCGCCTCCGTGATACAGAGAAGAGCAGTCTCAGTTGAATGACTAGTCTTGAAACCTGACTGATTTGGATCAAGAAGGTCATTCTGAGAGAGATAGCGGGAGAGCTGGCCAAGGACGGCACGTTCAAGAGTTTTGGAGAGAAAAGAAAGAAGGGATACTGGTCTGTAGTTGTTGACATCGGAGGGATCGAGTGTAGGTTTTTTCAGAAGGGGTGCAACTCTCGCTCTCTTGAAGACGGAAGGGACGTAGCCAGCGGTCAGGGATGAGTTGATGAGCGAGGTGAGGTAAGGGAGGAGGTCTCCGGAAATGGTCTGGAGAAGAGAGGAGGGGATAGGGTCAAGCGGGCAGGTTGTAGGGCGGCGGCCGTCACAAGACGCGAGATTTCATCTGGAGAGAGAGGGGAGAAAGAGGTCAGAGCACAGGGTAGGGCAGTGTGAGCAGAACCAGCGGTGTCGTTTGACTTAGCAAACGAGGATCGGATGTCGTCGACCTTCTTTTCAAAATGGTTGACGAAGTCATCTGCAGAGAGGGAGGAGGGGGGGGGAGGGGGAGGAGGATTCAGGAGGGAGGAGAAGGTTGCAAAGAGCTTCCTAGGGTTAGAGGCAGATGCTTGGAATTTAGAGTGGTAGAAAGTGGCTTTAGCAGCAGAGAGAGAAGAGGAAAATGTAGAGAGGAGGGAGTGAAAGGATGTCAGGTCCGCAGGGAGGACCAACAATCGAGTGTTGCTTTAACAGTGTGCTTAGGGTCAATGTCCTGCTGGAAGGTGAACCTTCGTCCCAGTCTCAAATCTCTGGAGGACTGAAACAGGTTTCTCTCAAGAATTTCTTTGTATTTAGCGCCATCCATCATTCCTTCAATTCTGACCAGTTTCCCAGTCCCGGCCATGGTGTTCTCGGGTGATCAGAGGTGTTGGGTTTGTGCCAGACAAACACCAAACGTGTTTGCTTATTTTTTTTCTTTAAGCAATGGCTTTTTACTGGCCACTCTTCCACAAATCCCAGTTCTGTGGAGGGTACGGCTTAAAGTGGTCCTATGGGCAGATACTCCAATCTCCGCTGTGGAGCTCTGCAGCTCCTTCAGGGTTATCATTTACATTTTACATTTAAGTCATTTAGCAGACGCTCTTATCCAGAGCGACTTACAAATTGGTGCATTCACCTTATGACATCCAGTGGAACAGCCACTTTACAATAGTGCATCTAAATCTTTTAAAGGGGGGGGGGTGAGAAGGATTACTTTATCCTATCCTAGGTATTCCTTAAAGAGGTGGGGTTTCAGGTGTCTCCGGAAGGTGGTGATTGACTCCGCTGTCCTGGCGTCGTGAGGGAGTTTGTTCCACCATTGGGGGGCCAGGGCAGCGAACAGTTTTGACTGGGCTGAGCGGGAACTGTACTTCCTCAGTGGTAGGGAGGCGAGCAGGCCAGAGGTGGATGAACGCAGAGCCCTTGTTTGGGTGTAGGGCCTGATCAGAGCCTGGAGGTACTGAGGTGCCGTTCCCCTCACAGCTCCGTAGGCAAGCACTTTGGTCTCTTTGTTGCCTCTCTGATTAATGCCCTCCTTGCCTGGTCTGTGAGTTTTGGTGGGTGGCCCACTCTTGGCAGGTTTGTTGTGGTGCCATATTCTTTCAATTTTGTAATAATGGATTTAATGGTGCTCCGTCTGATATTTTTTTTATAACTCAACCCTGATCTGTACTTCTCCCAACTCTGTCCCTGACCTGTTTGGAGAGCTCCGTGGTCTTCTTGGTGCCACTTTCTTGGTGGTGCCCCTTGCTTAGTGGTGTTGCAGACTCTGGGGCCATTCAGAACAGGTGTATATATACTGAGAACATGTGACAGTTCATGTGACACTTAGATTGCACACAGGTGGACTTTATTATAAGAATTATGTGACATCTGAAGGTAACTGATTGCACCAGATCTTATTTAGGTGCTTCATAGCAAAGGGGGTGAATACATATGCATGGACCACTTTTCAGTTTTTTTCTTATGTGTAGATATGATATGTTAATATCCAATTAGTCAGGGACAACCGTGTGGTGTTTGTAGTTTGTGACAGAAATTATGTGAGCTTATTACAGTATTATAGACACTACATCATGGGATTCCCAGTGATCTTCTATGTAGAAGACACCCTTACCTTCTAACAACTCTTGTGTAGCTTGTGAGCATCAGAGCAAAACATGTTACATGTTTATGTTCATGAGAGTCAGCTTTTCATAGATAGCTTTTACTGCTATAGTTTGTAGCTTAAACCATTCAGACTCTACAGATTTTTTTGTAAAAACACCCAGCCCCGGTCTCCTTCGGTATCCACCGTTGTCTCAAAGCACCGTTCTAGCTCAGCACTCAGTAATCCAGAAATATATTACTCCAATGGTCCATCCCATAAATCTGTAGTTCAAACACACATTATTTAAAAGGGGTTAGAAGTCCAAAGAGCGCCGGCGTTACGGCGAGACTCATTGGGTTAATGCCAACAATGAACAGCTTATTTATACATTGTCAACATGTATTAAGGGTGTTTTACGTTGTAGTGCACCGGCAGGATAGAACAGCACACTCCGGTAAGACGAGGGGGGGCGGTCTGTTCAAATTTGTAAACAACAGCTGGTGCACAAGTATATTGTGATAAACTGCAGGCCACACTAATTGCCTAGAGAGTTCTAAGCTATACTTTTTGTGGCTGTTTATTTACCACCACAGACAGATGCTGGCACTAAGACTGCACTCAGTCAGCTGTATAAGGAAATAAGCAAACAGGAAATCACTCACCCAGAGGCGGCGCTCCTAGTGGCCGGAGACTAATGCAGGGAAACTTAAATCAGTTCTACCATGTTCCGGGGTTCTTCCGATGAAATTGAGGAGTACACCACATCAGTCACTGGCTTTATCAATAATTGCATTGAGGATATCATCCCCACAGTGACTGTACATACGTACATACCCCAACCAGAAGCCATGGATTACAGGCAACATTCGCACTGAGCTAAAGGGTACAGCTGCCGCTTTCAAGGTGCGGGATGCTAACCCGGAAGCTTACAAGAAATCCCGCTATGCCCTGCGACGAATCATCAAACAGGCAAAGCGTCAATACAGGGCTAAGATTGAATCATACTACACCGGCTCTGACGCTCGTTGGATGTGCAAACTATTACAGACTACAAAGGGAAGCACAGCAGCGAGCTGCCCAGTGACACGAGCCTACCAGAGGAGCTAAATCACTTCTCTGCTCGCTTCGAGGAAAGCAACACTGAGGCGTGCATGAGAGCATCAGCTGTTCCGGAAAACTGTGTGATCACGCTCTCCGTAGCTGACGTGAGTAAGACCTTTAAACAGGTCAACATACATAAGGCTGCGGGGCCAGACGGATTACCAGCACGTGTGCTCCGGGCATGTGCTGACCAACTGGCAGGTGTCTTCACTGACATTTTCAACATGTCCCTGATTGAGTCTGTAATACCAACATGCATCAAGCAGACCACCATAGTCCCTGTGCCCAAGAACACAAAGGCAACCTGCCTAAATGACTACAGACCCGTAGCACTCACGTCCATAGCCATGAAGTGCTTTGAAAGGCTGGTAATGGCTCACATCAACACCATTATCCCAGAAACCCTAGACCCACTCCAATTTGCATACCGCCCAAACAGATCCACAGATGATGCAATCTCTATTGCACTCCACACTGCCCTTTCCCACCTGGACAAACGGAACACCTATGTGAGAATGCTGTTCATTGACTACAGCTCAGCGTTCAACACCATAGTACCCTCAAAGCTCAACACCAAGCTTAGGAACCTGGGACTAAACACCTCCCTCTGCAACTGGATTCTGGACAACCTGACAGGCCGCCCCCAAATGGTGAGGGTAGGTAGCAACACATCTGCTACGCTGATCCTCAACACTGGAGCTCCCCGGGGGTACGTGCTCAGTCCCCTCCTGCATTCCCTCTTCACCCACGACTGCATGGCCAGGCACGACTCCAACACCATCAGTATGGCCCAGTACATCACTGGGGCAAAGCTGACTGCCATCCAGGACCTCTACACCAGGCTGTGTCAGAGGAAGGCCCTAAAAATTGTCAAAGACCCCAGCCACCCCAGTCATAGAATGTTCTCTCTACTACCGCATGGTAAGCGGTACCGGAGTGCTTAGTCTAGGACACCAGCCAACCCCTCTTTTTACGCTTCTGCTACTCTCTGTTCATCATATATGCATAGTCACTTTAACGATACCTACATGTACATACTACCTCAATAAGCCTGACTAACAGATGTCTGTATATAGCCTTGCTACTCTTTCTTCAAATGTCTTTTTACTGTTGTTTTATTTCTTTACCTACCTACACACACATACCTTTTTTTCGCACCATTGGCTAGAGCTTGTAAGTTAGCATTTCACTCTAAGGTCTACACCTGTTGTATTCGGCGTACGTGACAAATAAACTTTGATTTGATTCGATATACCAGGAGTTCTCTGGGCTCTCTGCCCACCCCTTTCTCTTTCTCTCTTTCTGGCCCCCCATCTCCTCTTTCTCTCTTTCTGCCCCCCTCCCCCTCTTTCTGTCCCTTCTCTCCCTCTCTTTCTGTCTCCATCTCTTCTTCTCTCCCTCTCTTTCTGTTCCCACTCTCCCCCCTCTCTTCCTTTGCCCTCTTTATCATCACACACTTTGTCTCTTCCCCTCTCTCTCTCTCTCTCTTTCACTTTCTAAATGTATTCTTCTGGTGTCTTCTGTGATTGGACATTAGCTATTCGCTCTAACTCCGAGAAGCTGTGATAACTTCAAACATCTCCTGGCTTATTGGCATTAGCTAGTCTAGAATGACAGTGAACAAAAGCGAGGTGAAACGCTGACACGGGAAAGGCGACTAACAGGCTATTTGCACATGTCCTTGCACCTTGTAGCCTAGAGTAATTATCTCTCACCGGGAGTCAAACGCTGAGCACTATAATGGCAACATTCTGCTACAAATGTGACCATCTTTTAGATGTGTATGATTATTCTTCCCTTTTCCCTCATCTGTCTTTGAGTAATTGATGGTTGGTGGTACAGGGTCCATCACAGACAACAGAGACTGAGCTAAATAAAGGCTTTGTACGTCTTTACCACCCGGCACCAAGGCATGTCATTATGACTTCAGCATGTAACCATTAGTTTCAATGTCTTTTGTGTCACAGGCAGCAGTACTGAAAAATATAATTATTTACATTAAAACCATTGATAGACATTGATTTGTATGATTCTTAATTTATTCAGGGAAAAACCATTGAGACCATGGTCTCATTCCCAAGGGTGCCCAAGGGTGCCCTGGTCACAACAAGACAATACAATGTAAAACAAAACAGCAATCAACACAAAACACACTATTTATGAAAACAGTTACAGTCCTCAGCTACAAGATCCTCAATGAACACCCTCACATTCAGAATACAGAACCATGTCTAGCATTAACCTGAACATATAGTCCAAGTAGCTGGCACGAGATCATTATAACATACTATACACCCCAAATATCTGCTGACAAAGTACTGTACATGATTGACATCTAATCTGATGAAAGATGTGAAATCGAGGTGTCATCTCTTCTTCCAGCATGCAGAGAAATAATCGGCCAGTCAATTTCTCCTATAGCCAAGTCCCAATTAAGGCCCCAGTAAGGCAGATGGAGATATGTTAATTGACACTGAAGACGGAAGGTCAGAGAGGAGAACGAGGGAGCCTAATTGGCTGAGGTTCCCGTGTAGCCTATCAAGTCGCACATCAAACTCACTTTGGTGGGGAGTCTTTTGTTCTGTGTAAAACCCCACATCATTACATGTACATGTCAAATGAAAGTGTGGGCTAAGCTAGGTTGTATCATCCACCGCTGTACCACCATTAAAGACTCACCGCCTCATGATCTGTTAGCTGCATGGTCTTTCCCTTTGAACATGGAAACTGACCACGAGTGGGATACCGTGTTTCCTCCTTTTGAATGGTACACATTGTCTAAGACTAAAGGAGGGAAGTAATGAGTGTAGCTAGCTATCCACCTTCCTTGCACTCCCTTTGCAACAAGGAAACCACGATTGTGACTTAATGTCCCCTTTTAAATGCTACACATTTTCTAAGACTAAAGGAAGGAATTCCTGCTAGCTACCATCTACTCAGTGTTTCCTTTACATGCTATGAAGTAATTGTTATAGTTAGTTAGCCACCTTTTACACATGATTTTGGCAGTGTCTCATTTTGAATGGTACACATGTTCTGAGTCTAAAGAATTGTTGTAGCTAGCTAGCAAAGGCCTTTAGAAAGGTACACATTTTCTTACACTCTATAAAGGAATTGTTATAGCTACTGTCGGGAACCTTACTAATTAATTTGGCAGTGGAAGGTACAAAGAGAGATGGACAGCTAATCTGCTGTCGTTATAGCTTTCTCATTCATTAAGAGGAAATCCTAATTGGTGCAGCAGTAGAGCAAATTGCCCAAACAGTTTGCAGTGCTTTGGATTAGGTAATTACTATCAATTAATATGCCCCATCATAGGTTTTACTTATGCGGCAGGTAGCCTAGTGGTTAGGGGATTGGGCCAGTAACCGAAAGGTTGCTGGATCGAATCCCCGAGCCGAGAAGCTAAAAATCTGTCATTCTGCCCCTGAACAAGGCAGTTAACTCACTGTTCCTCGGTAGGCTGTCAATCTAAATAACATTTTGTTCTTAACTGACTTTCCTAGTTAAATCAATAATAAAAAGCTTTACTTTGAGCATACACCCATACATAGAATGAAGTCAAGTGGCTCTAATATACACGCTCAATTTCTGTAATTTCACCAATAGAAAAGACTGTTGCTGTAAGAAACAGATTGATGATCTAGCAAGGATGTATCTTATCTTGGGGAAATTGGCAACACTTGAGTGAAAAATAGTTGACCTACAAAATAGAGCAGAGTCAAGACAGGTCACATCTCAAAGATAAAATACGTTCGGTCTTTTAGCAGTATTATTTTGTACGTGTGGGATGAGCTGCCAGAGAAAAGGTTAGAGAAAAGTTATTAATCTTGTTTTGACACCCAGAGAAGGAATGTCAGATCAATATTTTGCAGAAGAAGTCAAACTGAAGATGGCTAGAGTCAACAGGTCTTGGTTTGCACAGCTCGAATAACAAACGTGCCTCTGTCAATATCATCATATAACAGGTTTCTTAAAGGTGATTTCAAATCATACCGTAACTTATTTGCAAGCATTATCCAAATAATTGAATGCAAATAATAAAACAAATACCTGTCATCTCACGTATTGTATTGATACTTGCTATATGAGCCAAGTTAGAATTCACAAGTGACTTAACCCTATTGGTGAGATGAGTAGGATGTTTGCCATTCACGTCAGCGACCCAGATTTGCTTCCCTGCCCCGCCATTCGATAAGTTGGTGTCAAAAGTAGTAGTAGTCATCCTTTCTATATGAGCCGAGCCACATTACAATTCCCACAAAGTGAGTTAATACTGTTGGGGTGATGTGTATTGTGTTTGCCTTTCACGCTAGCCACCCAGTTTCACTTCCCTGTTCGCTACGATATTCTAGTTTAATTAGGTTTATTGTCACTGTAAAGTGACAAGAACCACACAATGAAGTCACTTGTCATGTCTTGGAGTATATTTAAAATGATTTACTAATTTCAAACAATACCAACATTTTCAAATCATTCAATTTCTTCTAGTTTTGTTCACATCAACAACCAACATCTACAGAGGCCAAGACAAGATTGTCTGCAGTGACATAGGTCTTTGCATGTTAATCATATCAGATGTATGTGTTTTTCAGTTCCCTCCGTTGCTACCGAGGTGGCCGATTGGCCCTCTCCACATCTACACAGTCATCAGACAGATACATTATTGCCCTGTGTCTCTGGGGTTAACTCAATCTATATCACATTGGCAGCGCTAACAGATTATCATTATCAGGGTCATCCAAACGCTGTAATTAAAAGGTCAAGCTTAATTTTGCTATAGAGGTCAAACTAGTTGTCATTGAACTAGAGCAGCTACGCCCCAATACACTTCAATAGATGCATCTCTTTGCATTTCCCTTTTTAGCTTTTCCTAAGTGGACAGATCTGAGGGACAGGAATCAGGGGGTAAAGAATGTTTTAAATTCACCTTGAACCCCATTGGATAGTCACTCTTAAATAGCTGGATCTCTCTCTTTTAACCCTTTAACTCCTAACCGTAACCTTAACCCCTAGAATAGCTTAAAGTTAGCCACAACAAATTGGAATTCATGACATATCATGCGTACTGCAAATTCGTAAAATATCATACAAAATGGATGATGGATATCCACAAAATAATACATACCATACAAAATTAAACCTGTCAAACAAAATGGAGGGAGACAAATGTACTTTTACTATAGTATGTTATACCCGAGTCCAGGTTGGTATATACTGAACTGCCAATACACACAATTTTATAATTATTGTAATATCACTAGTTTGTATGATTTGATTCTGTAGCTATTATTAATCACCAGTAAAAACTTGTATTATACTTATTACAATATATGTATAATGTGATAAATGCATCCCTGCAATCCTCTGTCAGCCAAAACTAAAGCAGATACATTAATTCTACATTATTCATACCAGAAACAATATGATAGCACATGATTCATTGGCGGCAATATATACATTACCTCTGTTGGACCAACACAATATGTTGGGCCTCCCAAGTGGCGCAGCGGTTTAAGGCACTGCATCACAGTGCTTGAAGGGTCACTACAGACCTGGGTTTAATCCTGGGCTGTTGTAGCCAGCCATGACTGGGAGACCCATGAAGCGGTGCCCAATTGAATTGGCGCCAGAGCAGAGGCATGCATTTTACATGCCCCCAACCGATTGTGTTTTTTTTTGTTTATCTGCGTTGTTTGTCAATTATTTTTTTACTAATTTTGTACACAATATTGCCGCTACCGTCTCTTATGACCAAAAATAACTTCTAGACATCAGGAATGCGATTACTCACCACAGACTTTCTTCTTTCACGACTCTGACGAGCATGAGGCAGAGGATATACGGCTCCCTCGGGAACAGGCCCTGAGCCCCGTGATCTGTGTGAAGAGGAGGTGGAGAAAGAAAGGTTGGAGAACGAGAAGTCGAAGAAGTCGAAGGCGATCGAATAAACCCCCACTTTCCTCAATTCTGCTAGCAAATGTGAAATCTTTGGACAATAAAATTGACAAGTTACGCTTAATATTAAACTACCAATGGGGCATTAAAAACTGTAATATCTTATAGACAAGGGGCGGCGATCTATGTATTTTTGTAAACAACAGCTGGTGCACGACATCTAAGGAAGTTGTAGCTGTTTACATACCACCACAGTCTGACACTAAGATAGCATTGAATGAGTTGTATTCCGCCATAAGCCTAAAAGAAAACGCTCACCCAGAGACGGCGCTCCTAGGAGCCAGGAACTTTAATGCAGGGAAACTTAAATCAGTTTTACCAAATTTCTATCAGCATGTTAAATGTGCAACCAGAGGGAAAAGAACTCTACACTCCACACATGAAGACGTATACAAAGCTCTCCCTCGCCCTCCATTTGACAAATCTGACCATAATTCCATCCTCCTGATTCCTGCTTACAAGCAAAAATTAAAGCAGGAAGCACCCGTGACTAGATCAATAAAAACGTGGTCAGATGAAGCAGATGCTAAGCTACATGACTGTTTTTCTAGCACAGACTGGAATATGTTCCGGAATTCCTACGGGATTCATTAGCTTCATCAGTAAGCGCACCGATGATGTCATCCCCACAGTGACCGTATGCACATACCCCAACCAGAAGCAATGCATTACAGGCAGCATCCGCACTGAGCTAAAGGCTAGAGCTGCCGCTTTCAAGGAGCGGGACTCTAACCCGGAAGCTTATAAGAAATCCAGCTAATCTCTTCGACGAACCATCAAACAGGCAAAGCGTCAATACAGGACTAAGATTGAGTCGTACTACACCGGCTCTGAAGCTCGTCGGATGTGGCAGGGATTGCAAATCATTACAGACTACAAAGGGAAGAACAGCTGAGAGCTGCCCAGTGACACGAGCCTACCAGACGAGCTAAACTACTTCTATGCTCGCTTCGAGGCAAATAACACTGAAACATGCATGAGTGCAGCAGCTGTACCGGAAAACTGTGTGATCACGCTCTCCACAGCCAATGTGAGTAAGACAGGTCAACATTCACAAGGAAGCAGGGCCAGACGGGTTACGAGAACGTGTACTGCGAGCATGCGCTGACCAACTAGCAAGTGTTTGCATCTCCCCCCTCTCCACACCACTGCAACTCTCTGTTGTCATCTATGCATAGTCACTTGAATTAACTCTACATACATGTAGTACATACTACCTCAACTAACCAGTGCCCAAGCACATTGACTCTGTACCAGCACCCCCCTGTATTCAGTATATTGTTATTTTTTGCTGCTGCTCTTTAATTACTGTCTAGCTGAATCAGAATTAGTTAGGTAACATAGATAAATAAGATGTTTTATTTATTTTATACTTGTCATTAGAATGTCTTCTTTTGGACTATACTGTTGGCAGTTGCATTTTCCTCTCTCTTCTCTAGGGAAAAGTCACTTGGGGCCCAGAGAGGGGAGAGGTCCGGCTTGTCTTTTACATGTCTGGTAATAGGCAGAATATCAGAAAGGGAAAAGTCAGGTTTGAACATGGTCTTCATAATGAATATATCTGTGAAACCATGTGAAGGGCTCCACTATGTTTGTACTCCAGTCACTCCCTGCTTTTCCCATTGGGGGGAGGAGTATGGCAGTGTCTGGAACCATTGTATGTCCCCTCTGATGTTGAAACTTATCTTTCATAGTATATGACCTAGAGGCACACTCCTCTCAGGGAGCTTGTCCAGGGGTGGGATGTCTTTGAGATGGGAGTATCTAGAATTGACAATTGATATATGCCATTGGATGAGGTAATGTTTTGGTAATAGGAAGTACCAAGAACGAGAAGTAGAACCTTGTCTTCGAGAGCAAACTGAATGATAATTTATAGCTAATGCTGTCTGGCTATGGGATACTCCTCTCTCAAGTAAAAGTCTTTCTTTGTGAACAGTTCCTAAGATCTGTGGTTTGTCATGTCGACTAGGGGGGTGGATCTTTGCCATAAAAGATCTCAGTTGCCATTATGTTGACACTCACAGAGAATTCATCTATAGACACTGAATTGATGTGAGAGTCACAGGGCTATGGTGAAGCTCATATATTATTAAAAGAAGTTTAAAATATAACTCTGACTTGTGTGTGGTTTGTAAACTCTCCTTTCACTTAGTAATACAGGAAATTACCACGACGTTACTTGTTACTTTTATCTCTTATTCTTATCCGTATTTTTTGAAACTGCACTGTTGTTTAGGGGCTCGTAAGTATGCATTTCACTGTAATGTCTACACCTGTTGTATTCAGCACATGTTACTAATACAATTTGATTTGATTTGACAATTGGCCCAGCATCATCTGGATTATGGGAGTGTTTGGCTGCCTGGGATGTCCTTGTCCCATTGCGCTCTAGCGACTCCTGTGGCGGGCTGGGCGCATGCATGCTGCCACGGTCGCCAGTTGTACGGTGTTTCCTCTGATTAATTGGTGCGGCTGGCGTCCGGGTTAAGCAAGCAGTGTGGCTTGACAGGGTCATGTTTTGGAGGACGCATGGCTCTCGACCTTCGCCTCTCCTGAGTCTGTATGGGAGTTGCAGCGATCGGACAAGATTGTAACTATCAACTGGGAAGAAAAAGGGTTACATTTGTTTTATTTATTTGTATAATCGGTATGTTTACCAACAAGCCTGACTCGATCAAGTCAACAAGCGTTTTTGTGACTACCTCACAAAGCTCTGGCACATAACGCCACACCGACTCCATTCATGTCACAGAGGAAAACGGAGGAGAGTGAAAAAAAGAATGTAAAGATTTTGAGTCCCATCCTCCTGCTCTTCTTGTGATGAATGCAAGCGAGGTAGCTAAAGCTGAGGTCATCAATCATAGATTATACTATTAATTAATGTCGTAGGAGGTAAGCCAGCAAAGACCTGTTCCACATCAGCAGAAAAAAGGAAAGCTATTCCAAACACAACCTTATTTTAGCTATCGCAGTAACAGCACAGAGGATTACATGCAAACACATGTGTGTGACTCATATAAACACACACCCTACACTGCTCCCCTACCCTCCCACCACACAACCGTGTATTACGCCTGTCAATTTGGAATTGAGCTAAGAGCTAAGACAATCCAGCTTGTACTGTAATAGCCCTGGCCATAAACCTCAGCATTATCAGGCTTGGGATGTGACTCACAGTATTCATTACACTATGATGTGATTCATGCCACTGGTCATTTATTGTGCTATTGTAAATCATCCCCCCATCTCCTGGAAATAAAAAGTGTGCCATTATTGTCACCGCAATGTGATTTCCCCTTCACAATGGCAGCGCCGCTGCTGGGATGGTCCGGTCAAAGAGAATGCCACACCATAGAAAATGAATGGCAAATAGTAAGTTTACTATACACAGAGCCCATGGGACTACTATTAGGCTGTTTAGTATTTATTTTGTGGGGTTATTCCGTCCAAAGGTTTAAAGGAAATGTAACTTAAAGTTTAATGCCACAGCCTTGGGCTTAAAATACTCAGAATGGAGGAAATGGAGGAACAAGGTTACCATGTTCGCATCCTATTCATGGAGCCCTTATGCCAGATAAAAAACTCTCCTCAGCTTTCCGTTTACTTTAAATTATTTTTTCTTCATAGAAAGTTCTGAATGTCAAAAGAGAATTGTGTCAAGTAAATAAAACTAATTAAAATAATTTGAAGAGGGCTACAAAACAGCCCACCATTTGATATGACGAACAACAATGGGAAAATGTATCCTCTAACAGATTGGTTTCTTTAAGATCTGCATTTATAGTCAGATTTAAAGGGCAACTGACCTGCTGCCAAGAACACAGGGTTCAATGATGTGTACTGCCGGTGTTGTGACAGAAAGTCTAATAAAGTAGATTGATCTAGCACATAGTAAAGGTTAAAAACTGCTAAGGTGTTTCCGATCAGTCTAGCATCAATAACAAAATGGCGGAACCTTCTTCAGGAGAAACGGCAACGATATTTAATTGATTGAAGTTAAAGTTAACCCTAAAAGTGACAACATATTTTTTAGCTTAAAGGCAACAACGGGGGTCTTTTGTTTTACCCCTAAGAGACAGTCTGTCAACCAGTAGCATTTTTAAAATTATTTTTACATTTTGTAACACAAGTAAATGGTTTAAATTCCCCAAAATAAGCACATACAGTAATTAGACATGTTCATTCATTTAGATTCAAATTAGGGGCTCCCAAGTGGCATACCAATCTAAGGCACTGCATCTCAGTGCTAGATGTGTCACTACAGACCCTGGTTTGATTCCAGGCTGTATCAAAACCGGCTGTGATTGGGAGTGCCATTGGACGGCGCACAATTGTTCCAGCGTCGTCTAGCGTAGGCAGTCATTGTAAATAAGAATTTGTTCTTAACTGACTTGCCTATTAGTCGAACTACATTAGGTGTCAGTTCTGGGCAAGAATGAAAGTACATACTCCTGGGTCCCCTGAACCATGAACTGAAGTAACCCTCGATGACTCTGCAACTTTCTGGCCCTTCTCTTTAGTCACTGTAAGCCCCCTGTAAGGAGAAGACTACAGCACATAAACAATAAATCCACTCGCCTCTGTAGTATTTTACAAATTGCTCATCGACAATCACTACACTTCCCCTGATGGATTTTGTAAACATCCATCACTTGCCCCAACCACGAGTTAGCATTAGGTCAGATATTGAGAGCAAATTATCATCCGTCACCATCTTTCCCTGGGCATTATAAATATGGCATTTATTGTGAAGTTGATCCTCCACGGAGGCTCCACTTCTAATATATTCCTTATCTGACAGGAGGCGAAATAATAAATCTCTCCTTGGACCATTTATGACGAGGTACAAGACGAGGAACTTAAAGATGTAAAAACGCATGTTTTATGCATGAGGTGACAAAACGGTGCACCAATTACTGAGCTGTATATACTGCCACAGAGTTGCTACCCATCTCATCGATAGTTAAATTTGATGGGATTGGAAGACAGATTAATGAGTGATCCAAAGTTAGAGGATTCCAAGGTTAAGGCAACACGTCATCCACAATTACCTTCTTCATGTGCTATTTTTACATAAGGTTGTGAGTACAAATATATCTCTTGCAATTAAGAATATGCAAGTTGAACTTCACTACCCACATTAGTGGAGTAAGGCAGATGTGAGGATTGTACAATAGACACTGACAGTGACAGGGTTCTCAGCTTGCCATGCCTCTACTTCTCATATCGATAAAAGCTAGCTCTTGCAATCTGCACATTTTTTGGGATTTCCTATTTCATAATTCTTTGGTTAATGTCCTTAACCAGTTTACGAGGTGCCTCTGAATCATTCAGGACTTTTCCAATGACATTACAGAAGTTTTACGGGTGCCCAACCAAATGTGCTATTATGTGGGGGGTTTTCCCGTTATTTGTAACTTATTTTGTACATAATGTTTCTGCAACCGTATCTTACGGCAAAAAAAAGAGCTTCTGGATATCAAGACAGCGATCACTCACCTCGGATTAGACAAAGATTTCTTCTTCAACAAGCAAGACGCACAGGACATTCTCCAAACACCCGACAGGGCCAACATCCCCATTATTTGCAAGAGGAAGTGACGCAGGTACAGAGGACAAAGAGCCGGATGCCTGGTCAGGACCCGGAAAAGGCAAGTGGGAAAGCTGCCGTTACCGTCAATACTACTCGCCAACATGCATTCATTGAACAATAAACCAGACGAGGTACGATCAAGAATATCCTACCAACGGGACATCAAAAACTGTAATATCCTATTTTTTACGGAATCGTGGCTGAATGACGACATGGATATTCAGCTAGCAGGATATATGCTGCACCAGCACTCTCCGGTAAGGCGAGGGGGGGGGGGGTCTGTGCATATTTGTAAACAACAGCTGGTGCACGAAATCTAAGGAAGTCTCTAGATTGTGCTCGCCTGAAGTAGGGAATATTGTGATAAATTGCAGGCCACACTACATGCCTAGAGAGTTTTCAGCTATATTTTTTCGTGGCTGTTTATTTACCACCACAGACAGATGCTGGCACTAAGACCACACTCAGTCAGCTGTATAAGGAAATAAGCAAACAGGAAACCACTCACCCAGAGGCGGCACTCCTAGTGGCTGGAGACTTTAATGCAGTGAAATTTAAATAAGTTCTACCAAATTTCTATCAACATGTTATTAAATGTGCAACCAGAGAGAAAAAAAATCTAGAACACCTGTACTACACACACAGAGACACATACAAAACTCTCCCTCGCCCTCCATTTGGTAAATCCACAGGACTGTTTTGCTATCACAGACTGACTGGAACGTGTTCTGGGATTCTTCCGATGGCATTGAGGAGGACACCAGATCAGTCGCTGGATTTATCAATAAGTGCATCGATGACGTCGTCCCCACAGTGACTGTACGTACAAACCATAACCAGAAGCCATGGATTAATGGCAACATTCACACTGACCTAAAGGGTACAGCTGCCGCTTTCAAGGTGTGGGACTCTAACCCGGAAGCTTACAAGAAATCCTGCTATGCCCTGCGACGAACCATCAAACAGGCAAAGTGTCAAAACTGGGCTAAGATTGAATCATACTACACCGGCTCTGACGCTCGTCGGATGTGGCAGGGCTTGCAAACTATTACAGACTACAAAGGGAAGCACAGCAGCGAGCTGCCCAGTGACACGAGCCTACCAGAGGAGCTAAATCACTTCTATGCTTGCCTCGAGGAAAGCAACACTGAGACATGCAGGGGGGGATCAGCTGTTCTGGATGACTGTGTGATCACACTCTCCGTAGCCGACGTGAGTAAGACCTTTAAACAGGTCAACATACACAAGGCTGCCAGACGGTTTTACCAGGACGTGTGCTCCAGACATGTACTGACCAACTGGCAGGTGACTTCACTGAAATGTTCAATGTCCCTGATTGAGTCTGTAATACCAACACATTTTAAGCAGACCACCATAGTCCCTGTGCCCAAGAACACAAAGGCAACCTGCTTAAATGACTACCGGCCCGTAGCACTCACGTCCGTAGCCATGAAGTGTTTTGAAAGGTTGGTAATGGCTCACATCCACACCATTATGCCAGAAACCCTAGATCCACTCCAATTTGCAAACCGCCCAAACAGATCCATAGATGATGCAATCTCTATTGCAGTACACACTGCCCTTTTCCCACCTGGACAAATGGAAAACTTACGTAAGAATGCAATTCATTGACTACAGCTCAGCGTTCAACAACATAGTACCCTCAAAGCTCATCACTAAGCTAAGGATCCTGGGTCTAAACACCTCCCTCTGCAACAGGATCCTAGACTTCCTGACGGGCCACCCCCAAGTGGTGAGGGCATGTAGCAACACATCTGCCACGCTGATCCTCAACACTGGAGCTCCCCAGGGGTACGTGCTCAGTCCCCTCCTGTCCTCCCACAACTCCATGGCCAGGCACAACTCTAACACCATCATTAAGCTTGCAAACGACACAACAGTGGTAGGCCTGATCACTGACAACGATGAGACAGCCTATAGGGAGGAGGTCAGAGACCTGGCCGGGTGGTGCCAGAATAACAACCTATCCCTCAACGTAACCAATACTAAGGAGATGATTATGGACAACAGGAAAAGGAGGACCAAGCATGCCCCCATTCTCATTGACGGGGCTGTAGTGGAGCAGGTTGAGAGCTTTAAGTTCCTTGGTTTCCACATCAACAACAAACTAGAATTGTCCAAACACACCAAGACAGTGTGGAAGAGGGCACGACAAAGCCTATTCCCCCTCAGGAAACGAAAAAGATTTGGCATGGGTCCTGAGATCTTCAAAAGGTTCTACATCTGCAACATCGAGAGCAGATGGTCACCGCCTGGTTCGGCATTTGCTCGGGTAGTGCGCATGGCCCAGTACATTACTGGGGCTAAGCTGCCTGCCATCCAGGACCTCTACACCAGGCGGTGTCAGAGGAAGGCCCTAAACATTTTCAAAGACCCCAGCCACCCCAGTCATAGACTGTTCTCTCTACTACCGCATGGCAAGCGGTACCGGAGTGCCAAGTCTAGGACAAAAAAGGCTTCCCAACAGTTTTTACCCCCAAGCCATAAGACCATCAAATTGCTAACCGGACTATTTGCATTGTAGGCCCCCCCAACCCCTCTTTTTACACTGCTGCTACTCTCTGTTTATCATATATGCATAGTCACTTTAACTATACATTCATGTACATACTACCTCAATTGGGCCGACCAACCAGTGCTCCCGCACATTGGCTAACCGGGCTATCTGCATTGTGTGCCTCCCCCCAACCCCTCTTTTTACACTGCTGCTACTCTCTGTTTATCATACATGCATAGTCACTTTAACTATACATTCATGTACATACTACCTCAATTGGGCCGACCAACCAGTGCTCCCGCAAATTGGTTATCCGGGCTATCTGCATTGTGTCCCACCCACCACCCGCCAACCCCTCTTTTACGCTACTGCTACTCTCTGTTCATGTATGCATAGTAACTTTAGCCATATCTACATGTTCATACTACCTCAATCAACCTGACTAACCAGTGTCTGTATGTAGCCTCGCTACATTTATTGCCTCGCTACTGTATATAGCCTATCTCTTTACCTACCTATTGTTCACCTAATACCTTTTTTTCAATATTGGTTAGAGCCTGTAAGTAAGCATTTCACTGTAAGGTGTAGCATTTCACACCTGTTGTATTCGGTGCACGTGACAAATAAACTTTGATTTGATTTGATTAGCACTAGTAGTACATTGGAATCGCTCTAAAAACAATATTTCCCAATTGGACAGATTACCCAGACCTGACCAATCCTGGAACATTAGTCTTGGACCCGGCAACCACGACAGTTGAGAGAGTGCATCTGGACACTCCCCTCAATCAAAGTGCATGTATTTTCACAAGAGACATGCAAGTGCATTTATGTTGCTATAAGAAGATGTATTAGTGTGGCATTCAGTGCTACTTCTCTTACGCTGTAGTTGATATGCTGTAAAATTAATTGAGATAGCTTAGGGTGACTAAGGTCAAACACAGCACCATTTCTGGTCACAGTCCAAAGATGATCACTAAATCATTTTGAAATTATTCATCTGCATACCAAAAGCTTCAACACACCATTTTTTTTACAGTTCTAAAAATCTTAAATGTTGAAGTAATCCCAGTATACGGTTGTTGTCTTAGTCCTAACTGGATCAAAGTAGGAACTGACAGCTGAGGGATTTATCTCCTAAATATAATATTTCCGGCTGACACTGAGCAAATAGATTTTTGCTGAAACGGCCTTATGGGCCCTCCTCGGGACATTTATAACCGTCCGTGTTATTCATCTCCTTTGAAATGCTCCGGACCTTCCAAATGGAGGGGGCAGAGTTCTACTCCACTCCAGGCCACTTCCCTTGGCGCTCACGACTTTCTGTTTTGATTGGTACCGTACAAAACCAAATGTGCCATATGTGTGACTGCCAGGGTTGTCTTTGTGTGAGAGTTGTGTAGGTTGTTTACAATAGCACTTATATAATAAAAGCTTGTTGTTGTGTGACCTGTATGACTACTTGTGATGACTGGTTTTCACTTTGTTACTCTGTTACAACACTGTTTCATTTGCATTATGAGACCAACTATTAACCTTGTAAATAATTCAATTACTTTGGATATTTACTGTGTAGCTAATATACATACTCTCCATTATGAAGCAAGGGGTTGAGAATCAAAAAGAGAACTCAACAAGGTCATCTCAAGGTAAAGCCATTCTCACAAGAACAGCACACCCCAGACTCCCTTTTATGTTGTATTACCACATAATTACCATTCATCATTTGTTAGATTTCACAGATGTGTACAGCAAACAAAAGTATCAAGCTATAAGGGGATTTTCATAAGGCCTTTTGTTTTTCTTATTTTTTCTTTCACCTTGAGCTCAGTGATCAGAGTCTGTGGCCCAACCCAGGGGAAATCATGGATTCAGTGTCTTAATTTTTTTTTTTATTAACTGTTTGAATAAAATTAATTGAAAATAAATTGAATAAATTGTTTGAATTTGAAAGCCAAAGTAATTAGGTTGTTGATGTATGGAGAGGCAGAGAAAAAATGAAATCCACAAATTCGCATAAGATGTTCTATACATTGAAACAAGAAATGTGGATGTGTTTGTAAACTATAACAGCTGGAGCGCGGTGGGAGAAGATTAATTATTGTCACCACGAACGAGTTGTGACTTCTCATAGTAATTTACATTGCATCCGAGCTGTCTATTTTAAAGACCATATATTTACTGTATATTTTCAGCGTCAACATCCATAAAGTGAAACGGAGCTCATTAGAAAGAACTAAAATACCTTGTTGGAACCCTCAGTCTAATTACAGGATAGATCCTGCATGACATGTTGCTCTTAGATGTCTCACCATGCTCTTTTGTCTTTAAATGAGATTATTTGTGTTAAGTAACACATCATGTCATTTGTGGGATTTAATGCCATTTAGATGTGAATACTAAACACGATCACAAGATTTGCCTGCAACTCATTCAAAGTGTTGTGTTTCTGTGATACCCAGAGGCTTAGAAATTGGCAATTGAGCTAATCTGACATATCCAGTAGTACCTAAAATGGCCACCAATATAGGCGATATGGGTGCCGGTGGTAAATATGTATTTAAATGTTTTAGTTTTTCTTTGGTTATAGTTGCTGCTACGCCCGAATTTAACTTTAGTTAGAGGATTTGCATTTAAAGATCATTTAATGTCAATTCAGTTGTTTATTTTCAGTAAAACAAACAGCTTTGTCCAAGGTATTAAAACAAATCTTAAAAGAAAGAGAATAGAAAGGAAAATTCGTAGTCTGCTGCCAGTACAAAATAACATTTTCCACTCTCACCTTTTTGCACTTTCTAGTTTCACACCCGGTGCCCAGAAGGTGTGAACAGGGAAGAGGACTGGGGCAGCGTCGGAACGAGTGGTGAGATGACTCAGAGACATGGACGTTACAGACAGAGAAAAAACACTATGGGTGAGTGTGCTGCCACATATATTGTGGGTTACAGCTTGATCTCTTATTAAGTGCATCCTAACAGGAATGAGTCCTGACCAACTGGTTTATCTATATGGATGGGAAGCTTAGAATCTTAGAATTCCAAATTCTGACTTGTACCTCCAGCTTTGCTTGTATTTCAACTTACCTGGTAAAGTAAGGGTTTAATGCCTTTATGGTACTTTGTCACCAGGTAGTTCAGCCTGAGTACCATACGTATGGGATGCCAATGTCTGTGAACGCACACTGTGCTCTACCTCTTATGTCAGAACATCCCATGTCAACAACCTGCTAAATACAGAAATTCATGACAATTCAAACCAAAACACACATTTGGCAAATAACACATTCTCTGAAATAAACAAAACAAAGCTGGAGTCGAAGGTCATAAATGGTAGAAATGACAACAAATGCCCCAAATGGAGCGAAAGCGTCAGTTGTTACTCTAATCAAACGGATTCCAAGCAGCTGCAGTGTCAAAGACCCACAGGGGGCGGCCATGTCTGGCCCAGCTTGTGAAATCACATCCATAGAAATATGATTACTAAAACTACAGTACAAGTCAATGTTCTGCGATGGATAGCCCGGCGGCCATGATGAGTGTACCCATGCCAGTAATTATATTTCTATGTTCATATTTGGATAACCAGTGGTTGAAACTCAACAAACACAGCATCTCTCAGAAGCTCTTCAGTGCCCTTTTCTCTCAGCTAATTATGTTTATCTCTAACAGATGCAGGACATATTGTATGCTAGAGGAAGTTTTGGTAATGCAAGACATTTGGAGAAAAAGTAATGGTTTGGTGACTTGATCTGTATTTGTGAATGGCTAGTACAGAACCTAGTACAACTGGACCGAGGGATTTTGTAATTCAATGTATTTTATTGGTATTAGGTTCAAATAGCTGTCTTTAGCTTACATTTACATTACATTTAAGTCATTTAGCAGACGCTCTTATCCAGAGCGACTTACAAATTGGTGCTTTCACCTTATGACATCCAGTGGAACAGCCACTTTACAATAGTGCATCTAGGTCTTTTAAGGGGGGGGGGGGGGGGGGAGAAGGATTACTTTATCCTATCCTAGGTATTCCTTAAAGAGGTGGGGTTTCAGGTGTCTCCGGAAGGTGGTGATTGACTCCGCTGTCCTGGCGTCGTGAGGGAGTTTGTTCCACCATTGGGGGGCCAGAGCAGCGAACAGTTTTGACTGGGCTGAGCGGGAACTGTACTTCCTCAGTGGTAGGGAGGCGAGCAGGCCAGAGGTTAGCTATTGATATAGATTTTATGGGAAATTGCCCAAAGGAAAAAGATGTGCTATGTCATCATAGTTGCATTAATGTTTTTGATGAAAATAAGAAGAAAGACAAGAGGAAATATGACCTGCAGTCACAGATATTCCCCCAATTTGATTAACTTTTTTAGCGGGTAGATCAGCTTTAAAATTGCAGATCGATTGTGGCTTCTATCAGTGTAATTGTCTGAATCATTTCAAATCTCCAATATACCTTTTCTAAATATATATATATATATATATATATATATATATATATATTATTTTAATTGTATGTATTTTTATATATTTTCCTTCTTTATTATTTTCCACTAATCCTATCACACCTCCAAATTGGAGTAAATCAATGGACAACAATACTTAGACTTCCACTTCCAGCTTATAAATACTACATATATATCATGGACAGTATATTGTACATTAGTTATCATTTGTTTGTTTTTAGTCCCAGCCTTCAGCTACTCGCAACCCCTCCCATCTATCTCAAACACCATCCAGTTTTGATTTCTACACTTTGCTGTGATGTTTAACACATGTTTTGAATCTTTATTTTCTCATAGTTTCTGCAGACTGGAAATTAAAGATAAACACATTTTCTAAGAGCATTATCATGTTGTTCATGTTTTTTGGAGTTAATTCCAATTAAATGTTGACATTTTTCTTCCGTTCCTGAAATTGCGACCAAAAACAAGCTACATATGGGCAGTAGCAAAACAAGTGATCTAATGATTCTGTCTCCTCGCAACAAAATCTGCAGAGCTGGGATGGTTGTATCCCCCATATATAAACTCAGCAAAAAAAAGAAACGTCCTCTAACTGTCAAGTGCGTTTATTTTCAGCAAACCTAACATGTGTAAATATTTCTATGAACATAACTAGATTCAACAACTGAGACATAAACTGAACAAGTTCCACAGACATGTGACTAACATAAATGGAATAATGCTTCCCTGAACAAAGGGGAGGTCAAAATCAAAAGTAACAGTCAGAATCTGGTGTGGCCACCAGCTGCGTTAAGTACTGCAGTGCATCTCCTCCTCTTGGACTGCACCAGATTTGCCAGTTCTTGCTGTGAGATGTTACCCCACTCTTCCACCAAGGCACCTGCAAGTTCCCAGACATTTCTGGGGGGAATGGCCCTAGCCCTCACCCTCCAATCCAACAGTTTCCACACGTGCTCAATGGGATTAAGTTGCGGGCTCTTCGCTGGCCATGGTAGAACACTGACATTCCTGTCTTGCAGGAAATCACGCACAGAACAAGCGGTATGGCTGGTGGCATTGTCATGCTGGAGGGTCATGTCAGGAAGAGCCTGCAGGGAGGGTACCACATGAGGGAGGAGGATGTTTTCCTTGTAACGCACAGCGTTGAGATTGCCTGGAATGACAACAAGCTCAGTCCGATGATGCTGTGACACAACGCAGCAAACCATGGCGGACCCTCCACCTCGATCTCACTCCAGAGTAGAGGCCTCAGTGTAACACTCATTCCTTCGATGATAAACGCAAATCCGATCATCGCCCCTTGGCGGACCCTCCACCTCCAAATCGATCTCACTCCAGAGTACAGGCCTCAGTGTAACGCTCATTCCTTCGATGATAAAGGCAAATCCGATCATCGCCCCTTGTGAGACAACAGCACTTTTTGACCGTCCAGTCTGGTCCAGTGATGGTGGGTTTGTGTCTATAGGCGTGACTCGTCAGTGAACAGCACTTTTTGCCAGTCCTGTCTGGTCCAGTGACGGTGGGTTTGTGTCTATAGGCGACGTTGTTGCTGGTGATGTCTGGTGAGGACCTGCCTTACAACAGGCCTATTGCGAACAGTCTGAGCACTGATGGAGGAATTGTGCGTTCCTGGTGTAACTCGGGCAGTTGTTGTTGCCATCCTGTATCTGTCCCCCAGGTGTGATGTTCGGATGTACCGTTCCTGTGCAGGTGTTGTTACAAGTGGTCTGCCACTGCGAGGACGATCAGCTGTCCGTCCTGTCTCTCTGTAGCGATGTCTTAGGCCTCTCACAGTACGGACATAGCAATTTATTGCCCTGGCTACATCTACAGTCCTCATGCCTCCTTGCAGCATGCCTAAGGCACGTTCACGCAGACGAGCAGGGACCCTGGGCATCTTTCTTTTGGTGTTTTTCAGAGTCAGTAGAAAGGCCTCTTTAGTGTCCTATGTTTTCATTACTGTGACCTTAATTGCCTACCGTCTGTAAGCTGTTAGTGTCTTTAACGACCGTTCAGGTGCATGTTCATTAATTGTTTAGTTTATTGAACAAGCATGGGAAACAGTGTTTAGGCCCTTTACAATGAAGATCTGTGAAGTTATTTGGATTTTTACGAATTATCTTTGAAAGACAGGGTCCTGAAAAAGGGACGTTTCTTTTCTTTGCTGAGTTTATAACATTCTATTGGTTGCAAGAATTTTCTATCAAAATGTAAATTGAAAAACTCTACATTTTGAATCCGGTGACATTTTGTATATCGGTACTTAAACCATGTGCCATGGAATCATTACATCAAAAATCTCCTCCCAGCTATTGTCCAACCTGTATGGCGCAGCAGTCAATTTTCAGAATTGGTGAAAATGGTGTTAGTTCCCACCCATTACAAACCCAATACCAAATTATACTACTGAATAGGCAACAAAATGGCTGCACTAACTATCTGAATGGATCCTTGTATTTTATTTAAATGTTTCTCTATGCACGCTCACAGGACTCTACACACTCACACACACTGACACTCCAACACACACACACACACACACACACACACACACACACACACACACACTTTTACTGACTCTACACACTCAAACTCACGTACAATAATCCTATATACACTGCTGGTTCTCTGTTAATCTAATACCCTGGTGCCTAGTCACCTTACCCCTATAAATATCTACATCTATCACTCCAGAATCCCTGCACATTGTAAATATGCTACTGGAATTGAACCTGGAGAGAGCTTCTCATATTTCTCATATTTCTATTTGTCATCTTTCTGTTCTACCTTATATTATTTTTAGTACTACATTGATATTTATTACTGAATTGTTGGATTTAAAGCTTGCAAGAAAGGCTTTTCACTGTAATTGTGCATATGACATTAAAACTTCAATCTTAAAACTAAGGCGTGCAAGCGCTCACTTTTGACAGATAATGTATAGTGTTTTTCCTCTTCGCAAGGAAACAACCCTGAGTCATCCACCTCCACCAAGAGAATCATTGGTGGAGAGGACCAGATAGTGCATTTTTAATTGCAGTGTCCCGAACATCAAGTCTCAGTGCATGTTTAAGTGTGCCATTCAGACTAATTTCAGACCCCATTTGGAAATCTGCTGTCGACTCGTTAGAAGTTGATTAATTACTCAATAACCCATTAGTCAGTCAGCAAAGGAGAGCAGAGGGCAAGACAAGAGTATTGAGATTTGTGAATGTTGCAAATATATGGAAATAATGTTATTTTGTACTTGTAACAAGGAATGACAGGGGTGAGGCACAAAATCCTACATCCACAGTTATCCAGGAGGAGGGTAGACCACCCCTGTGTTATGGTAAGTAGCATACTATTGAATGCTATTCCCCGTTCCCACAAATGTTACAGGTTGCATACATACACACCAAACACATGTTATGTAGTACTATCTGACAAACCTCTCAGAGCACCAGTGAGAAGACACTCACTGCAAACATGTTGCCTCTCATTTTCCCTCTCACACAAATGAAACATCCAAAGAAGAAGTATTATGTTTATCTCCCCTGCATATTAATACAAGTCACCTTTTGAACTAGGTACTTACCTTTAGAAGGCCCCGCTCATTCCCCAGATTAATGAAGGGATTACCATGTAAAATATGGGAGGCACACTATTGACGAAATGGAAATGGGAATGCTGACCCAGCAAGCATCACTCATTATCAATTTGAGCCCCCATGTCCCCCTTATCAGTCTTTCCTCGACGATAACTCAAAGAACAAATTCATTTTCATGAAATAACTTTTATTTTGACTCTCAATGACTGACAACAGTTTTTTTCTTTCTTTCTTTCTCTCTTTCTTTCTCACCAGTGAATAGTATTGGAGAAGTGGTTGTGGGTGGAAAATAACTGAATCTTCAAAACAGTATTTGGCGAAGTAGATGCTGAAATGCTTTACCATTTCAATGGACTGAATTACAACACCATGCATCTAAATTATGAAATACCTTCAAAAGATGAACATATTTATAGGATGAATATATTTATCAAGACATCATGCAGAAGGGAGATATTTTATATTACAGATGAAAAGTAAACATACTGTGCCTTGCAAAATATTCACCCCCCTTGGCATTTTTCCTATTTTGTTGTGTTACAACCTATAATTTAAATTGATTTTTATTTGGATTTCATGTTATGGACATACACAAAATAGTCCAAATTGGTGAAGTAAAATGAAAAAAAAAAACTGTTTCAAAAAAGTCTACAAACAGAAAAGTGGTGCATGCATGTGTGTTCACCCCCTTTGCTATGAAGCCCCTAAATAAGATCTGGTGAAACCAATTACCTTCAGAAGTCACATAATTAGTTAAATAAAGTCCACCTGTATGCAATCTAAGTGTCACATGATCTGTCAGATGATCTCAGTATATATACACCTGTTCTGAAAGGCCCCAGAGTCTGCAACACCACTAAGCAAGCGGCACCATGGAGACCAAGGAGATCTCCAAACAGGTCAGGGACAAAGTTGTGGAGAAGTACAGATCAGGATTGTGTTATAGAAAAATATCTGAAACTTTGAACATTCCACAGAGCACCATTAAATCTATTATTAAAAAAGGGAAATAATATGACACCACAACAAACCTGCCAAGAGAGGGCCGCCCACCAAAACTCATGGACCAGGCAAGAAGGGCAGTAATCAGAGACCAAAGATAACCCTGAAAGAGCTGCAAATAGCACATATTGGAGTATCTGTCTATAGGACCACTTTAAGCTGTACACTCCACAGAGCTGGGCTTTACAGAAGAGAGACCAGAAAAAAAGCCATTGCTTAAAGAAACAAATAAGCAAACACATTTGGTGTTCACCAAAAGGCATGTGGAAGACTTCTCAAACATATGGAAGAAGGTACTCTGGTCAGATGAGACTAAAATTGAGCTTTCAGTCTTCCAGGGATTTGAGACTGGGGTCGAGGTTCACCTTCCAGCAGGACAATTACCCTAAACATACTACTAAAGCAACACTCAAGTGGTTTAAGGGGAAACATTTAAGCGTCTTGGAATGGTCTAGTCAAAGCCCAGACCTCAATCCAATTGAGAATCTGTGGTATGACTTAAAGATTGCTCTACACCCATCCAACTTGAAGGAGCTGGAGCAGTTTTTCATTGAAGAATTGGCAAACATCCCAGTGGCTAGATGTGCCGAGACATATCCCAAGAGACATGCAGCTATAATTACTGCAAAAGGTGGCTCTACAAAGTATTTCTTGTTTGTTTCTTGTTTGTTTCACCCCAAAAATATTTTGCATCTTCAAAGTAGTAGGCATGTTGTGTAAATCAAATGATAGAAACACCCCAAAAATGTATTTTAATTCCAGGCTGTAAGGCAACAATATAGGAAAAATGCCAAGGGGAGTGAATTATTTTGCAAGGCACTGTAAGTATATTTAAAACCAAATACTTTAAAACTTTTACTCAAGTAGTATTTTACTGGGTGACTTTCCCTTTTACTTGAGTCATTTTCTGTTAAGTTATCTTTACTTTTACTCAAGTATCACAATTGAGAACTTTTTCCCCCACTTATAAAAGTAATACAAATAAAAGCTGGTTTGTTCATAGTGATCAAAGCAACGTCACGATGACAACATCTTGAGACCAAACTCTACTTAGCCTCCCAAGTACACAGGTGAACTGTGCTTGACAGATGACTTAAAATGCTCAGGGACTCAGGAAGTGAGACCTAAAAAATCCCCACTCATTGCTATGCCAACTGACTCTTCCCATTCTACAAGGCTCCTTTCTTACTAAATGTGTTTGTACCACTCTTCATACACATTCTGACATACAAAGCATCATGAATGTGTAGCTAACCATATGCAAAGCACAACCCTGTCAGGGAATCTTATATCAAAACAGTGTCATATCAATATGCATCAGTGAGGATCAGAATACCCACTCAGTTTTATGGATCTCCACGGTATTACTTTTGTCAATGTAGATATCCTGTTCATGAAAACAAAAACTAGGCTCCATTTTTCTTCTCTCACTTCACTGGTGTTGACACAGCTAAGCTTAAACTTTGTTGGTAACTAAACTTTAAGACAAGTCTTTGGTTGTCTATCTTCAACAGCACAGGTGGATGGGATTATAGTGTATTTCATATATATTCCTCCACTAAAAGTGTGTGTGAAGGACATATGTGGCGTTTAAGCCTACCGTGAATGTAGTCTCCGCGAACATGGGAAAATCGGCCTTAATTGTCAATCGTGCTTTAAAGAGTATCTTCAGCACTACGGATCCAATAGAGCCTTTTAAGAGTATATCTTCAGCGGCGTAGGTGGATTGGTTTATAATGTATTTCACATACAGGTAACTGCCAAAATAATGGAAACACATGAGTAGATGATGGATACAAAGTACATTGAAAGCAGGTGCTTGACTTAATTAAGCAATTTATATCCCATCATGCTTTGTGTCAAGTATAAAATTGCTGGGCAGGCCATTATTTTGGCTACCTAGGCTATGTCCCCACAGGATGGCATTGCCCCCATCTATAGGACACGAGGGGTCACTGAATGGTTGAGGATCACAAAAACTATGTTAACATATGCCATGGCCATCTCAGTCACCAGATCTCAACCCAATTGAACACCTGTGATAGATTCTGGATCGGCTCCTGAGATAGCGTTTTCTACCCCCAGAAATAACAAATTATGAAATTTCTTGTGAAAGAATGGTGTCACATCCCTCCAATAGAGTTTCAGACACTTGTAGGATCTATGCCAAGGTGCATTGAACCTGTTCTAGTTCGTGGTGACCCAACGCCCCTATTAAGACACTCCATGTTGGTGTTTCCCTTATTTTGTCAGTTACCTGTATCTTCCTCCACTAAAATTGCCTCCACCCCTGAGACTCACAGATACAAAACATAAACAAAAGCTGAAGTGATATTCATTTGTATTTATGAGCCTCACTGAATTGGGTTGTGTCTGGCACACTGAGAAGGTGCCATGCTAAAAATGCAGGTGAAACCTTGCAGCATTGTGTAAGGAGCTGGATGATCTGAATACACAATAGCTTCAGACACAATAGCTTCAGACACATTCCCCATGGTGTATGCTGCTCAGTGCAGTGGCGGGATGACAACCCCACTTACAAAAGGTATCAGTTATGTTTTCTCTCTAAGGTGAGTCAATTCCTATCATTGAGGGAAAGCAATAGAAAACAGGTTATATTATCTTGTCTCCACACACCAATATTAGACAGTGTAATGTGCAGCATTAGTGTGTGCTGGTTCTTTCACACAACTGTACAGGGATTTGTCCTTGAATATTGAACTATCTAGTTGGCCCAATAATGAAAAGCAGCTGTTCCAAATACGGTTAAAGCATCATATTATCTCTATTTGCACATTCACGTGCGCCTTCGCCATTTGTACAAGTATCCCAAAGCTCAGGGAGTGAAAATTATAGAGGGTGTATTCCGGGGCGGCAGGGTAGTCAAGTGGTTAGAGCATTGGACTAGTAACTGAAAGGTTGCAAGTTCAAATCCCTTAGCTGACAAGGTGCAAATCTGTTGTTCTGTCCCTGAACAGGCAGGAACCCACTGTTCCTAGGCCGTCATTGAAAATAAGAATTTGTTCTTAACTGACTTGCCTAGTTAAAGAAAGGTAATACTTAGACCCTCAGATAGCCACTGTGACAGAACCAGCAAGGCTTCAGAGCTAAGTGCTATCCTGCACTGTCATATGTTTGGAGCTTACAATGTCATAGTAAATAGTAGAGAGATCTGCCTAATTATATGTCTTGACATGTAACAGGTTAAATTTAATGAGGGGGATTTGTTCATTGGAATTTCGTGCTTGTTTTATCATTTAAAAGTGGAACACGAATTGCATCATCACGTCAGGAGTATGTCCCGAAGTTGTTGGTTTTATTGATCCAGTCACCACTCTCTGGATGTCACGGTCGTTGTATGGAGGAAGATATGAATACATACTTCTTTTAATGAAGAATAAACACTGAACAAACTATACAAACCGTGACGCTAGTATGGCTAGTGCAGACAGGCAACTAAACATAGAATACCAACCCACAAAATACCCAAGGAATATGGCTACCTAAATATGGTAAACGATAAACAGCTGCCTCTGATTGAGAACCAATCTAGGCAACCATAGACATATAAACACCTAGAATAGGACACTCCTGACATACAAAACCCCCTAGACAATACAAAAACTAAACAAACCACCTTTGTCACACCCTGACCTAACCAAAATAATAAAGAAAACAAAGACAACTAAGGTCAGGGCGTGACACTGAAAGTCACCCTCAGAGTGTCGCTAGGAACACGTGATAACGGAGGGCCCTCCGAGCGAGTTGATAGGTTCTCTCGCTCTCTCTCACTCTCAACTACATAAATGACAGAATATTACAAACTGGAGTGGTAGAAGTGAAAACCCAATAACAAGAGCATCAGTTGTTTCTCCAATCAAATGGCTTCCAAGCCGGAATCGTGCGTTCAGGTAGCACTGCCAACTGTCACGCTCCACAGCGTGTGCAGTGTTGAAGCCCTACAGGGGGGTGGCCATGTCTAGCCCAGCTTGTGAAATCACATTCATAGAAATATGATTACCAAAACTACAAGTCAATGTTCTGTGATGGATAGGCCGGCGGCCATATTTAGTTTTCCCATGCCAGTAATTATATTTCTATGTTCAGATGTGGATAACCTGTGGTTGAAACTCAACAAACACAGCATTTCTCAGCAGGTGATCTGTGCCCTTTTCTCTCAGCTAATGTTTTTCTCTCCAATTGATACAGGGCATACACTAGAGGAAGTTTTGGTAATTGTCACGAATATTACCGAAGGTGACTCCCCTTCTTGTTCGGGTGGCGCTCGGCGGTCGTCGTCGCCGGTCTACTAGCTATCGCCGATCCATTGTTCTGTGTTCCTTTAGTTCTGTCTAATTGGTAGCACCTGTTTCTTGTTTGGTTGTTAGGTAGGGTTATATATAGTCTGTTCAGCCCGCTTCTGTTTCGTGCGGGCTTGTTCGTCTGTTTTGTTGTTTGAGTGTATTTTTGTTGGCATTTGGGTTTCACACTGTCCGTTTATATTTCTGTTCATTTGTGTTTCCACTTTTGTACATGTTATGTTTCCGGGACATTAAAGCGTGTTGTTTTTCCCACATCTTTTGCTCTCTGCGCCTGACTCCACACCTCTTCACTCATTTACCGTAACAGTAGCCCGCACCTTATATGGAGTCAGCAGGAGCAGCGACCACTCCTCTTCCCACTATGGAAGAGAGAGTCCATCATCACACGTCCATCCTCCATCGCCTAGGATCAGCGATAGATCAGATGATGGAGAGGATGGATCGTTGGGAGAGGAATGGTTTCCCTACTACCCCACCGACCCTTCCACCATCAACTCTACCATCTCCCCCATCTGGATCCGGTTCCAGCGCTCTGCTCATGACGCCTCCGAGGAATTACGATGGAGCAGCGACGGGGTGCCAGGGATTCCTGCTTCAATTAGACCTCTACCTGGCCACCGTTCGGCCGGCTCCCTCGGAGGAGGAGAGAGTAGGGGTCCTCATCACATGCCTGACCGGTAGAGCCCTGGAGTGGGCTAATGCGGTCTGGAACGGGCCCGACTCGAGGGACAACTACCCGGAGTTCACCCGCCGTTTCAGGGCCGTGTTCGATCACCCTCCAGAAGGTCGAGCGGCGGGTGAGAGATTGTTCCATCTTAGACAGGGGACGAGGAGCGCACAGGACTTCGCGCTGGAGTTCCGGACCTTGGCCGCGAGAGCACTTAGCCTGGATGGACTGATAGACCTGTCGATCCGGTTGGACCATCTGCTAGCTGCTCGTGGACGTTCTGAAAGGGTCCTGTCAGTTCTACCTCCTGATCCTCCTGCCCCTATCCCAATGGAGCTAGGAGGGACCGCGTCAAGGGAGATCGGAGGAGGAAGCTCCTCCTGTACCAGTTGTGGCCGGAGAGGGCACACGTCTGGTCGGTGCTGGAGGAATTCATCTGGGAATCGAGAGGGCAGGCAGAACACTCATCGGTCACCCCAGGTGAGTAAGCACCACACTCTCCCAGAGTTTCCTGTTGGTCACATGTTCCTATTAATTTGTTTCCTTAATTATTCTCCTTCTCTCCAGCATAAGGCACTGGTAGATTCAGGCGCAGCTGGAAACTCTATAGATCGCGGACTCACTCAGAGGTTGAGGATTCCGTTAGTAAAAGTAGACCCCCCTTTTCCCGTGCACTCTTTAGATAGTCGACCATTAGGGTCAGGGCTGGTGAAGAAAGCCACAATTTCGTTGGAGATGATTACGCAGGGGAATCACAAGGAGCGAATTAAATTGTTCCTTATCGATTCACCTGCATTTCCAGTTGTACTGGGGATTCCCTAGCTAGCTATTCATAATCCTACGATTTCGTGGAAACAGGGAACTCTACAGGGGTGGTCTGATGAGTGTTCAGGCAGGTGTGTAGGGGTTTCCATCGGTGCGACAACGGTGGAGAGTCCAGACCAGGTTTCCACCGTGCGCATTCCAGCTGAGTATGACGATTTGGCTATCGTTTTCAGTAAAAAGAAGGCGACCCAATTACCACCCCATAGGCAGGGGGATTGCGTGATAAACCTCCAGGGTAACGCTGCACTCCCCAGGAGTCATGTGTATCCTTTGTCCCAGGAGGAGAAGGTGGCTATGGAGACTTATATCACCGAGGCTCTGGGACAGGGGTACATTCGGCCCTCCATTTCACCTGTCTCTTCGAGTTTCTTTTTTGTGAAGAAAAAAGATGGTGGTTTACGTCCGTGTATTGATTATAGAGGTCTAAATTCCATCACAGTGGGTTTTAGTTACCCACTACCTCTCATTGCTACAGGAGTGGAATCATTTCACGGAGCGCAGTTCTTCACTAAACTGGATCTCAGGAGTGCTTATAATCTGGTGCGTATTCGGGAGGGAGATGAGTGGAAAACTGCATTTAGCACTACTTCTGGCCATTATGAGTACCTCGTCATGCCATACGGTTTAAAGAATGCTCCAGCTATATTTCAATCCTTCGTAGATGAGATTCTTAGAGACCTGCACGGACAGGGTGTAGTGGTGTATATTGACAATATTTTGATCTACTCCGCTACACGCACTGCGCATGTATCTCTTGTGCGCAAGGTTCTTAGACGACGGCTGGAGCATGACCTGTATGTGAAGGCGGAGAAATGTGAGTTTTCCAAACAATCAGTTTCCTTCCTGGGTTATCGCATTTCCAGCTCTGGTTTGGTAATGGAGGGTGACCGCGTAAAGGCCGTGCGTAATTGGCCGACTCCGACCACGGTAAAGGAGGTGCAGCGGTTCTTGGGGTTTGCCAATTACTACCGGAGGTTTATCCGGGGTTTTGGTCAGGTAGCTGCCCCTATTACCTCACTGCTGAAGGGGGGGCCGGTGCGTTTGCAGTGGTCAGCAGAGGCGAACGGAGCTTTTCATAAGTTGAAGGCGATGTTTACTGAGGCGCCGGTGTTGGCACATCCGGACCCTTCTTTGGCGTTTATAGTAGAGGTGGACGCATCCGAGGCTGGGGTTGGAGCGGTGCTCTCACAGCGTTCGGGTGCGCCACCGAAGCTCCGCCCCTGTGCCTTTTTTTCGAAGAAACTCGGGCCAGCGGAGTGGAATTATGATGTGGGGGATAGGGAGTTGTTGGCTATGGTTAAGGCCCTGAAGGTGTGGAGACACTGGCTTGAGGGGGCTAAGCACCCTTTCCTTATCTGGACTGACCATCGTAACCTGGAGTATATCCGATCAGCTAGGAGACTGAATCCTCGTCAGGCAAGGTGGGCCATGTTTTTCACTAGATTTCGTTTCACTATCTCGTATAGACCAGGTTCCCTCAACACTAAGGCCGACGCGCTGTCAAGACTCTATGACACTGAGGACAGGTCCATCGATCCTACTCCCATCATTCCGGAAGCTAAGCTGGTGGCACCAGTAGTATGGGATGTGGACGCGGACATCGAGCGGGCGCTAAGGGAGGAACCTGTGCCTCCACAATGTCCGGAGGGTCGTAGGTACGTGCCGCTGGCTGTCCGTGATCAATTGATTCGATGGGCTCATTGTCTACCCTCGTCGGGTCACCCAGGTATTTTTAGGACAGTGAGAGGTCTTGAGAGGAAGTACTGGTGGCCCACTTTGAGGAGGGATGTGCGATTCTATGTTTCCTCCTGTTCGGTGTGCGCCCAGAGTAAGGCTCCTAGACACCTGCCAAGAGGTAAATTACAACCTCTTCCCGTTCCACAACGGCCGTGGACCCATCTATCGGTGGATTTTCTTACTGACCTTCCCCCCTCTCAGGGTAACACTACTATCCTGGTCGTTGTGGATCGGTTCTCTAAGTCCTGCCGTCTTATCCCATTGCCCGGTCTCCCTACGGCCCTACAAACTGCGGAAGCTCTTTTCACCCATGTCTTCCGGCACTACGGGGTGCCCGAGGATATAGTTTCTGATCGGGGCCCCCAATTTATCTCCCGTGTTTGGAGGGCATTTATGGAACGTCTGGGGGTCTCGGTCAGCCTGACCTCAGGGTATCACCCGGAGAGTAATGGGCAGGTGGAGAGAGTTAACCAGGAGGTGGGTAGGTTTCTGCGGTCGTATTGCCAGGACCGGCCAGGGGAGTGGGCGAGATATATTCCCTGGGCAGAAATAGCCCAGAACTCACTAAGCCACTCCTCTACCAACATGACACCATTTGAGTGCGTGTTGGGGTACCAGCCAGTCCTGGCACCGTGGCATCAGAGCCAGACTGAGGCTCCTGCGGTGGAGGAGTGGGTACAGCGCTCTAAGTAGACCTGGAGGGCGGTCCAAGAGTCATTACTCCAAGCGAGTATAAGGCAGAAGAAGAGCGCTGACCGTCACCGCAGTGAGGCCCCCGTGTTTGCACCTGGGGACAGGGTCTGGCTCTCGACCCGAAACCTGCCCCTCCGCTTGCCCTGCCGGAAGCTGGGGCCGCAGTGTATAGGGCCATTTAAAGTCCTGAGGAGAATAAACGAGGTTTGTTATCGATTATTACTTCCTTCGTATTATCGTATTAACCCCTCGTTTCATGTGTCTCTTCTCAGGCCGGTGGTAGCTGGTCCCATGCAGGAAGATGAGGTTCCGGAGGTTCCTCCGCCTCCTCTGGACATCGAGGGGTCCCCGGCGTACAAGATACGAGCTATTCTGGACTCGAGACGCCGGGTGAGGGGCTTGCAGTACCTCGTTGACTGGGAGGGGTACGGTCCGGAGGAGAGGTGCTGGGTTCCGGTGAGGGATATTCTAGACCCATCTATGTTGAGTGAATTCCATCGATTCCATCCAATTCCATCCACCATTCCATTGTTTGGTTGTTAGGTAGGGTTATATATAGTCTGTTCAGCCCGCTTCTGTTTCGTGCGGGCTTGTTCGTCTGTTTTGTTGTTTGAGTGTATTTTTGTTGGCATTTGGGTTTCACACTGTCCGTTTATATTTCTGTTCATTTGTGTTTCCACTTTTGTACATGTTATGTTTCCGGGACATTAAAGCGTGTTGTTTTTCCCACATCTTTTGCTCTCTGCGCCTGACTCCACACCTCTTCACTCATTTACCGTAACAGTAATGCAAGACATTTGGAGAAAAAGTAGTGGTTTGGTGACTTGATCTCTAATTATGCATGGCTAGTGCAGAACCTAGTACAACAGGACCGAGGGATTTTGTAATTCAATGTCTTTTATTGGTATTTTGTTGGTATTAGGTCTAATGGGTTTCTTGACCCATAGAAATACATTTTATGTAACATTACCCAAAGGAAAAAGATTATCTATGTCATCATTGTAAGGTTCTGCTTTTCTTTTCTTGGTCAACCTTGTGTCCTTTTTCTTTGTGTTCTGGAACGTAGCCTGTCTTTCATTTTTGTTCATTGATTTCACCTGTGTTTGTTTCTCACCTGGTCTCATCAGCTCCCTATTTAATGCAGTTCTTTCTGTTTGTATGGTTGTGAGGTATTGTTTGTTTTAAATGCCTACATGTGTTTGACCATCACCTGCCTGTGACCACAATTCCTTCCTTCTGCGAAGGCTTAATAAACATCTGCCGTGCTCTGTGTGTGAATCTACACCCTTTTCTCCCTGAGTATTCATTACAATCATTGTTGCATTAATGTTTTTTTTGTTAATACGAGGAAAGACGAGGTGCATTTTGACCTGCTGTCACAGATCCTTTTATTGCTTTATATCCCAAAACACCAATGAGTCATCATGTAGGAGTATTCTACCAGGAGATCTACACCACCAGAGTTACATGAAATCACTGTGACATTTAAATGTTTTTTTACTTTTTTAGCGGGTAGATCAGCTTTAACTATGCAGCTAGATTATTGCTTCTATCAGTGGAATGGTCTCCATCACTTCCAATCACCCATATATATTTGTATTATTTTCCACTAACCTTGCCACCCCACATTCCTGAACCTGCAACCAAAAACAAGTTACGTATGGGCAGTACCAAAACAAGTGATCTTATGATTCTGTCTCCTCACAGCAAAATCTGCAGAGCTGGGATGGTTGTATCTCCCCATACATATAACATTATATTGGTTGGAAGAATTTTGTATAATAATTTAAATTGAAAATCTCCTCCCAACTATTTTGCAACCTGTATGGCGCAGCTATTAATATTTTGAATTAGTGAAATGGTGTTAGTTACCACCCATTAGAAACCCAATACCAAAACATACTGCTAAATAGCCAACAAAATGACTACACTAACTATCTGAGTGGATCCTTGTATTTTAAATGTTTCGATATGCATGCCCACAGGACTCTACACACTCTGACACTCCAATTTTTATTTTTTTATTTCACCTTTATTTAACCAGGTAGGCCAGTTGAGAACAAGTTCTCATTTACAACTGCGACCTGGCCAAGATAAAGCAAAGCAGTGCGACACAAACAACACAGAATTACACATGGAATAAACAAACATACAGTAAATAATACAATAGAAAAGTCTATATACATTGTGTGCAAATTAGGTAAGATAAGGGAGGTAGGGCAATAAATAGGCCATAGTGGTGAGATAATTACAATTTAGCAATTAAACACTGGAGTGATAGATGTGCAAAAGATTAATGTGCTAAGGAGCAAAGGAGCAAAAAAAAATAGTATGGGGATGAGGTAGTTGGATGGACTATGTACAGATGGGCTATGTACAGGTGCAGTGATCTGTGAGCTTCTCTGACAACTGGTGCTTAAAGTTAGATAGGGAGATATGAGTCTCCAGCTTCAGTGATTTTTACAATTCGTTCCAGTCATTGGCAGCAGAGAACTGGAAGGAAAGGCTTTGGAGGTGACCCGTGAGATATACCTGCTGGAGCACGTGCTACGGGTGGGTGCTGCTACGGTGACCAGTGAGCTGAGATAAGGCGGGGCTTTACCTAGCAAAGACTTAGATGACCTGGAGCCAGTGGGTTTGGCGACGAATATGAAGCGAGGGCCAGCCAACGAGAGCATACAGGTTGCAGTGGTGGCTAGTTTTGGTGACAAAACAGACGGCACTGTGATAGACTGCATCCAATTTGCTGAGTAGAGTGTTGGAGACTATTTTGTAAATTACATCGCCAAAGTCAAGGATCGGTAGGATAGTCAGTTTTACGAGTGTATGTTTGGCAGCATGAGTGAAGGATGCTTTTTTTGCGAAATAGGAAGCCGATTCTAGATTTAATTTTTGATTGGAGATGCTTAATGTGAGTCTGGAAGGAGAGTTTACAATCTAACCAGACACCTAGGTATTTGTAGTTGTCCACATATTCTAAGTCAGAACTGTCCAGAGTAGTGATGCTGGACGTGAGGACGAGTGCGGGCAGCGATCGGTTGAAGAGCATGCATTTTGTTTTACTAGCATTTAATAGCAGTTGGAGGCCACGGAAGGAGAGATGTATGGCATTGAAGCTCGTCTGGAGGTTAGTTAACGCAGTGTCCAAAGAAGGGCCAGAAGTATACAGAATGGTGTCATCTGCATTGAGGTTAATCAGAGATTCACCAGCAGCAAGAGCGACACCATTGATATATACAGAGAAAAGAGTTGGCCCGAGAATTGAACACTGTGGCACCCCCATAGAGAATGCCAGAGGTCCGGACAATAGGCCCTCTGATTTGACACAATGAACTCTGTCTGAGAAGTAGTTGGTGAACAAGGCGAGGCAGTCATTTGCGAAACCGAGTCTGCTGAATAGAATGTGGTGATTGACAGAGTCGAAAGCCTTGGCCAGGTCGATGAATACAGCTGCACAGTATTGTCTCTTACCGATGGCGGTTATGATATAATTTAGGACCTTGAGCGTGGCTGATGTACACCCATGACCAGACCGGAAACCAGATTGCATAGCGGAGAAGGTACGGTGGGATTCGAAATGGTCGGTAATCTGTTGTTGGTTTTGAAGACCTTAGAAAGGCAGGGTAGGATAGATAATCGTCTGTAACTAGAGTGTCTCCCCCTTTGAAGAGGGGAATGACCGCAGCAGCTTTCCAATCTTTGGGGATCTCAGACGATACGAAAGAGATGTTGAACAGGCTAGTAATAGGGGTTGCAACAATTGTGGCGGATCATTTTAGAAAGAGAGGATCCAGATTGTCTACCCAGCTGATTTGTAGGGGTCCAGATTTGGGTGTCCGACTATCTGGATTTGGGTGAAGGAGAAATGGGGGAGGCTTGGGCAAGTTGCTGTGGGGGGTGCCGGGCTGTTGACCGGGGTAGCCAGCCATTGAAAAACGCTTATTGAAATTCAACATTATCGTGGATTTTTCAGTGGACAGTGTTTCCAAGCCTAAGTGCAGTGGGCAGCTGGGAGGAGGTGCTCTTATTCTCCATGGACTTTACAGTGTCCCAGAACGTTTTGGAGTTTGTGCTACAGGATGCAAATTTCTGTTTGAAAAAGCTAGGCTTTGCTTTCCTAACTGCCTGTGTATATTGGTTCCTAACTTCCCAGATAAGTTGCATATCGCGGGAGCTATTCAATGCTAATGCAGTACACCACAGGATGTTTTTGTGCTGGTCAAGAGCAGTCAGGTCTGGAGTAAACCAAGGGCTATATCTGTTCCTGGTTAAAAAAAAATTGAATGGGGCATGCTTATTAAAGATGGTGAGGAAAGCAGTTTTAAAGAATAACCAGGTATCTTCTACTGGCGGAATGAGGTCAATGTCCTTCCAGGATACCAGGGCCAGGTCGATTAGAAAGGCCTGCTAGCTGAAGTGTTTTAGGGAGCGTTTGACAGTAATGAGGGGTGGTCGTTTGACTGCAGATCCATTACGGACGCAGGCAATGAGGCCGTGGTTGCTGAGATCCTGGTTGAAGACAGCAGAGGTGTATTTGGAGGGCAGGTTGGTTAGGATGATATCTATGAGGTTGCCCGTGTTTACGTATTTGGGGTTGTGCCTGCTAGGTTCATTAATCCTTTGTGTGAGATTGAGGGCATCTAGCTTAGATTGTAGGACGGCCGGGGTGTTAATCATGTCCCAGTTTAGGTCACCTAACAGTACGAGCTCTGACGATAGTTGGGGGCAATCAATTCACATATGGTGTACAGGACACAGCTTGGGGCAGAAGGTGGTCTATAGCAAGCGGCAACATTGAGAGACTTGTTTCTGGAAAGGTGGATTTTTAAAAGTAGATGCTCAAATTGATTGGGCACAGACCTGGATAGTATGACAGAACTCTGCAGGCTATCTCTGCAGTAGATTACAACTCCGACCCCTTTGGCAGTTTTATCTTGTAGAAAAATGTTATAGTTAGGGATGGAAATTTCAGGGTTTTTGGTGGCCTTCCTAAGCCAGGATTCAGACACGGCTAGGACATCTGGGTTGGTAGAGTGTGCTACCTGGGGCGACAGGTAGCCTAGTGGTAAAAATATATATTGTTCTGCCCCTGAACAAGGCAGTTAACCCACTGTTCCTAGGCTGTCATTGAAAATAAGAATTTGTTCTTAACTGACTTGACTAGTTAAATAAAAATAAAAAAAACAACTAAGGGAGAAGGCTTCTAATGTTAACATGCATGAAACCAAGGCTTTTGCGGTTACAGAAGTCAACAAATGAGTGCGCCTGGGGAATGGGAGTGGAGCTAGGCACTGCAGGGCCTGGATTAACCTCTACATCATCAGAGGAACAGAGGAGGAGTAGGATAATGGTACGGTTAAAGGCTATAAGAACTAGTCGTTTAGTGCCTTTGAAACAGAGAGTAAAAGTAGTAGGTTTCTGGGCACGGAAGAATAGATTCAAGGCATAATGTACAGACAAAGGTATGGTAGGATGTGAAAACAGTGGAGGTAAACCTACGCATTGAGTGACGATGAGAGAGGTATTGCCTCTAGAGACACCATTTAAACCAGGTGAGGTCACCACATGTATGGGAAGTGGAACAAACGGGTATATTGAGCAGGGCTGGAGGCTCTATAGTGAAATAAAACAATAATCACTAACGGGCCAGGGTTAGCATGCTAGCAGAAGTCAGAAGTCAGTTGTAGCCCCCTCGGGCAGTTACGTGGGCAAACAGACTAGTCGTGATGGATCGGCAGGGCTCTGTGTAGTAAAAGGGTCCAGGCCAATTGGCAAAATAGGTATTGTAGCCCAAGAAAATTGTCTGATTGACCTCTTCAGCAAACAGTCCGATATGCTCTAGACAGCTAGCGGGCTGCGGCTAGCAGGCTAGCAGATGGGCATTCAGGGGACGTAGCGATGGAGGAGCCTGTTGAGAACCCCCTCGGGCGGATCGGTGGGGCTCCGTATCGATAGTAAAAAGGGTCCAGGCCAATTGACAAAATAGGTATTGTAGCCCAAGGAGTGGCTGATGGACCGCTTCAGCTAGCCGGGAGAAGGGCCTAGCATTGGCTAGCTCCAGGCTAATTGGTGCTTGCTTCGGGACAGAGACGTTAGCCAGGAGTAGCCACTCGGATAGCAGCTAGCTAGCTGCGATGATCCAGGTGAAAGGTTCAGAGCTTGCGGTAGGAATCCAGAGAAGTGGGGGAAAAGAGTCCTGTAAGCTCTGAGTTGAATCGCGCTGTGCAGACTGGCAGGAGTTGTCCGGGCTAAATTAATAAATACACACACACTTCATTTGCTCTCACACACAAAACATGCAGACATATTTATAATGACTCTAAACACTCAAACTCAAGTATGATCATCATACAATCAAACTCAAGTACAATCACGCTGCTGCTACTCTGTTTATCATATATCCTGATGCCTAGTCACCTTACCCTTATACCTATCTACCTATATCACTCCAGTATCCCTGGACAATGTTAATATGGCACTGGAACTGACCCTGTGTATTGCTTACTTCTCTTTTTTTATTTCTAGTTTTTTTTGTTCTACCTTATGTTATTTTAATATTACATTGATATTGATTACTGCATTATTGGGTTTTTGAGCTTGCAAGAAAGGCTTTTCACTGTAATTGTGCAAATGACATTAACACTTTAATCTTAAAGCTAAGGCTTGTAAACATTCACTTTTGACAAATAAAGTCAAGTGTTTTTCCTCTTCACAAGGAAAAAAGCCAGTCATCCACCTCCACCAAGAGAATCATTGGAGGAGAAGACTAGATAGTGCATTTTTAATTGTAGTGTCCCGAACATCGAGTCATAGTGCATGTTTAAGTGTGCCGTTCAGACTCATTTTGGCCTCCATTTTGAATTCTGTGGCCGACTCGTTAGAAGTTGATTAATTACTCAATAACCCATTAGTCAGTCAGTAGAGGAGAGCAGAGGGCAAGATGAGAGTTTCAAGATTTGTGAATGTAGCAAACATATAGAAATAATGTGCTTTTGATGTTGGACAATGTAGACAAAGTTGCTGACAATTTGTCTGGCAAGTACGTACTTGTATCAAGGAATGGCAAGGGTGTGGCGCAAATTCCTACTGTACATCCCCAGTTATCCAGGAGGAGCGTAGACCATCCCTGTGTTATGGTAAGTAGCATACCATTTAATGCTATTCCCCGTTCCCACAAATGGTATAGGTTGCATACATACATACCAAACACATATTATGTAGTACTATCTGACAAACCTCTCAGAGCACCAGTGAGAAGACCCTACCACTCACTGCAAAATGTTGCCTCATTTTCCCTCTCACACAAATAAAACATCCATAGAAGAAGTGTATGTTAATCTCCCCTTCATCTTAATACAAGTCTTCTGTCTTCTTTTGAAGTAGGTACTTACCTTTAGAAGGCCCGGTCTCTCTTTCTCCAACTTAATGAATGCACCACCTTGTAAAATTTGGGAAGCACACTATTGACGAAATGGAAATGGCAATGCTGACCCAGCAAGCATCACTCATTATCAATTTGAGCCCCCTTGTCTCCCTTATCAGTCTTTCCTCAACGATAACTCAAAGGACTAATTCATTTTTATTAAAGGACTTTTTATTTTGACTCTTAATAATAGGATAGCCGCCTTTTTTCAATTTTCGCCTAAATGACATACCCAAATCTAATTGCCTGTAGCTCAGGCCCTGAAGCAAGGATATGCATATTATTGGTACCATTTGAAAGGAAACACTTTGCAGTTTGTGGAAATGTGAATTTAATGTAGGAGAATATAACACAATCGATCTGGTAGGAGAAAATACAAAGAAAAAAACAACTTGTCTTTTTCTATCACCATCTTTGAAATGCAAGAGAAAGGTCATAGTTCTAGCCATCATTCTGGTTGAAATTCCGATAGTGTCCACAAAATGGCAGCAGTGTATGTGCAAAGTTGGAAAACAAAGATGGATAACTTGAAGTATGACTGAACAAAAATACTTTTACTGTGAAGTCCACAGGTACATTTGGGCAAATCGTGAAAGAGACATTCGCATTCATATTCCATTTTTCTGCAAGAATATTGTCAAATCTGTATACTTGGACTTTGATTTAGCATTCCAAGTATTAGTAGCCATATTATAAGTTCAACATTTGCAAAACAACCAGTTTTCATAACTTCGTAACTCCGAATATCCTTAATATTTGTGTCCAAAATGAAAAGGCATGCAGACTTAGAAGGTTAGTTGCTACATTTTAAGGCATATACATAGTTTCCTGATACTCCCGTAAAGCCCATCTCATTGTCTATCAAGTTAGCTTTGTTTGACCCCGATTGGTGCTTATTTGACAAAGATACAATCGTTCAAGTGATGGCCACCGGCGTCATGGGCGTGCCGTGACGGCGTCGCTCTCTCACCAAATATGGTGTCCTATAGGATATTCTACACCCCTAATGAAATAGTGAAGTCTTGTTACCTTCTAGGATCTCTGAGGAATAGATATGAATGTGATTTGACTTGTTGAAACAACGTTTAGGGTGAGATTTTCACAGATTCCTTTCTTGCATATTGAACGAGTGGAAATACAAAATAGATTGTGCATGCTATATGGACCTTTTTAGGATATTATCTAACAAAACGACACTTCATGTTATCTCTGGGACCCTTTGGATGATAAATCAGAGCAAGATTTCAGATTGTAAGTACACATTTCACCTTCAGAGGTGAATTTATCAAACCTATCGCGGTGAAAAAGTGTTTTGTTGTTAGGAGCTCTCCTCAAAAAATAGCATGGCATTTTTTCGCAGTAATAGCTACTGTAAATTGGACAGTGGAGTTATATTAACAGGAATATAAGCTTTCAGCCAATATAAGACACTTATATGTACTGACAGTTGTTGTTTCTCTAAAATCTGCGATCTTGACATGATTCGCTGCATGATTTACAACTGTCCAGTTGCCGAAACGCCAATCCTTAAATTAATCACACGGAATTATCACTGACATCAGTTAATAACTTAATCTTCACAACAATGTGTTGCGAAGTAGATGGTGAAATGCTTTACAACTTTTAATGGACGGAGTTCCTTTTTAAGTTCCTCGGCATACACATCACAGACAAACTGAATTGGTCCACTCACACTGACAGCGTCGTGAAGAAGGCGCAGCAGCGCCTCTTCAACCTCAGGAGGCTGAAGAAATTCGGCTTGTCACCAAAAGCACTCACAAACTTCTACAGATGCACAATCGAGAGCATCCTGGCGGGCTGTATCACCGCCTGGTACGGCAACTGCTCCGCCCTCAACCGTAAGGCTCTCCAGAGGGTAGTGAGGTCTGCACAACACATCACCGGGGGCAAACTACCTGCCCTCCAGGACACCTACACCACCCGATGTTACAGGAAGGCCATAAAGATCATCAAGGACATCAACCACCCGAACCACTGCCTGTTCACCCCGCTATCATCCAGAAGGCGAGGTCAGTACAGGTGCATCAAAGCTGGGACCGAGAGACTGAAAAACAGCTTCTATCTCAAGGCCATCAGACTGTTAAACAGCCACCACTAACATTGAGTGGCTGCTGCCAACACACTGTCATTGACACTGACCCAACTCCAGCCACTTTAATAATGGGAATTGATGGGAAATGATGTAAATATATCACTAGCCACTTTAAACAATGCTACCTTATATAATGTTACTTACCCTACATTATTCATCTCATATGCATATGTATATACTGTACTCTAGATCATCGACTGCATTCTTATGTCACTAGCCACTTTAACTATGCCACTTTGTTTACTTTGTCTACATACTCATCTCATATGTATATACTGTACTCGATACCATCTACTGTATGCTGCTCTGTACCATCACTCATTCATATATCCTTATGTACATATTCCTTATCCCCTTACACTGTGTATAAGACAATAGTTTTGGAATTGTTAGTTAGATTACTTGTTGGTTATCACTGCATTGTCGGAACTAGAAGCACAAGCATTTCGCTACACTCGCATTAACATCTGCTAACCATGTGTATGTGACAAATAAAATTTGATTTGATTTGATTTATAACACCATGCATCTAAATTATGAAACACCTTCAAAAGTAAAATATATTTATAGGATGAATATATTTATCAAGACATCACGTAGCAGTGGGATATTTTATATTTTAGATGAAAAGTATAGATACAGTGCCTTCAGAAAGTATTCACACCCCATCTCTTATTCCACATTTTGTTGTGTCACAAAGTGTGATTAAAATGGATTTAAGTGTCCTTTTTTGTCAACGATCTACACAAGGTACTCTGTAGTGTCAAAGTGGAATACAAATTCTAACATTTGTAAAATCTAAAAATAAAAACACAACACTAATATATCTTGATTAGATAAGAATTCAACCCTCTGAGTCAATACATGTTAGAATCACCTTTGGGAGCAATTATATCTGTGAGTCTTTTTGGGTAAGTCTATAAGAACTTTCCACATCTGGATTGTGCAACATTTGCCCATTATTCTTTTCAAAACTCTATCAAATTGGATGTTGATCATTACAAGACTACCCTTTTCAGGTATTGCCATAGAAAAAACAGTAACTAAGCCACTCAAGGACATTCACTATCTTCTTGGTAAGCAACTCCAGTGTAGATTTGGCCTTGTGTTTTAGGTTATTGTCCTGCTGAAATGTGAATTCATCTCCCAGAGTCGGTTGGAAAACAGAATGAACTCGGTTTTCCTTTAGGATTTTGCCTGTGCTTAGCTCCTTTATGCTTATTTTTATCCTGAAAAACATCCCAGTCCTTAACAATTACAAGCATACCGATAACAGCCACCACCATGCTTGAAAATATGGAGAGTACTGTATTTTTCACGATCGTTCTGAGAGACGGACCAAGGCGCAGCGTGTGTAGAGTTCCACATCTTTATTTCGGTGAAACTTCAAAACAATAAACCAACAACGAAACGTGAAAGTAGTGGTGCACATGCACAAACACAAAACAATATCCCACAAACACAGGTGGGAAAAATGGCTACCTAAATAGGATCCACAATTAGAGGCACCCAGCACCAACATAGAAATATTGAACTAGAACACCCCCTAGTCACGCCCTGACCTACTACACCATAGAGAACCAAGGGCTCTCTATGGTCAGGGTGTGACAGTATTTGCCCCAGACATAACACTTTGTATTCAGGACAAAAAGTGAATTGCTTTGGCACATTATTTGCACTACTACATTAGTGCCTTGTTGCAAACAGGATTCATTTTTTTGAATATTTTAGCTTTGAACAGGCCTCCTTTTTTAAAATCACTCTCTCAATTAGGTTAGTATAGTGGAGTAACTACAATGTTGTTCATCCATCCTCAATTTTCTCCTATCACAGCCATTATACTCTGTAACTGTTTTAAAGTCACCATTGACTTCATGGTGAAATCCCTGAGTTGTTTTCTTCCTCTCCGGCAAATGAGTTAGGAAGGACGCCTGTATCTATGTAGTGACTGGGTGTATTGATAGACTATACTTGCTCAAATGGATATTCAATGTCTGCTTTTTTTCTACCAATAGGTGCCCTTCTTTGCGAGGCATTTAAAAACCTTCCCAGTCTTTGTGGTTGAATCTGTATTTGAAAGGCACTGCTCGAGAACAAGTATTTGATACACTGCCGATTTTACAGGTTTTCCTACTTACAAAGCATGTAGAGGTCTGTAATTTTAATCATAGGTACACTTCAACTGTGAGAGACGGAATCTAAAACAAAAATCCAGAAAATCACATTGTATGATTTTAAAGTAATTCATTTGCATTAAGAATTCCGACTACAGTACCGAGATAAGGTACTGTAGTCATTCAAAAATAATGTTAAACCCTACTATTCCATGCAACTTTTAAGTGACTTGTTAAGCTAATTTGTACTGCTTAACTGATTTAGGCATGCCATAGCAAAGAGGCTGAATACTTATTTGTAAAAAATTGGAAAAACATAATTCAATTTTTGTAATGATCGATGCTGGAGACAGGAAGCAGGTACAGGGAGAACATTTAATGAACAAGGGGCATGAAACAGGACAGGCACAGCGTCTGGACAGGGGAAAAATATGCAGGGAATAACATGAGGAGCAGACAGATAAAGAGGGGGGTAATCAACAAAGTAATGGAGTCCAGATGAGTCCAATATTGTGCAGTGATGCGTAATGATGGTGACAGGTGTGCGTAATGAAGGGCAGCCTGGTGCCCTCGGGGCCAGAGAGGGGAAGCGGGAGCAGGCATGGCAATTTTGACATTATGGGGTATTTTGTGTAGGCCAGTGACAAAAAATTCTACATTTAATTCATTTAAATTCAGGCTGTAACGTAACAAAATGTGGAAAAAGTCAAGGGGTGTGAATACTTTCCGAATGCACTGTATTCACTGAATACATTGGTTTAGTAATTCAACCAAATATGATGTTAATAACACAATAGGGCAAACATTTGTTTGATAGTGGTTCAACAAAATCAATAGTGACTTCACTAAATTGATAGTGGTCAATAACGTCTCAAATGTCCACAAATATGCCCAACTGTGCACAAGTTACTGTGTTCTTTTCACAAATCGATTGACAAAAATACCTGACGGGATAACGATGGCACATAAATGTAGAAGGAAAAAAACAGTACTTCTCGGCTGAGTTATTATTCATACACAGAAGACAAGCAGAAGCAAATGAGCTGTGAACGAGGGGGCAGCTGTCCCTGCTGTTGCATGGAGAACTCTGGACTTGGAGGATACAAGAGGTAGTATTAGTACACAGACAAAGGCTAATGCTAACTATTAAATACTTCTCATTGGAGGATTGTGTGTCAAGGTAGGTGAGGGTGAAGTGGCGGTGAGGGGGACTCATTATTTTTTCTCAGATTTGACAGTTGGCGTATCGGCAATAGCGCCTCTCGTCTAGCTAAGAGAGACTTGATAGAGAAATTAAAATGGTTTGTGGCGTATCCATTCCAGAGATTCTGATTGAGCCTGACAATGTTTTTCTTATAGCTATTCATGTGATTGTAAACAATGGAGGGCCCTGCAATACTGTAGCGACTAAACAAACAATATGGAACAGAACAGGCTGTCGCGCTGGTATAAATTATTCAGGAGACAGGCGCAGGAATGCGTAATAGTTTTTTTTATTAACCTCAAATTACGGTGTGCTGTGTAAAGGCATGGGGACTAAGACCACCAAATACGTAACAAAACACAGGGTTGAAACCCAAACAAAAGAGTGAGGAGTACCTCGTAGAAATAACACACGCGCACAATGATTAACACACAGGATGAGACCCGTAATCATCTGCGCAATCCACAATGGTCGAAAACCAAAATGCACAGCACAGGTACACACACCACCAACAGACATAGTAGGAATAAATCAACCGCACCATGGTGAACAAAGGGCACATATATACAAATACTAATCAAATGGGAATAGGGACCAGGTGTGCGTAATGACAGTTCCGGAGGGATCCGTGACACACGCTTTCATTTGATCAGATATCATGAATGTAGTTTTTCTGAGCCAGGAGGTTGGTAATTCAGGCTATTCATGTTCAGGCACTTCCACAACTCTGAAAATGGAACTGTGAGACTGTGGCTAATGAAATATGTAGCTCTTGTCCTATCCTTCTGTAAAACACACATTCCCTGGTATCTGACATTTGAATCTGGCTCACATCAGTGTTTTATACCAGAACCCATGATGCTCCTTGGTCCTGTCAAAAAGTGCTTAAAATGTTCACTCCCAGCTATACACAAAGGGAGTGCTCTTAGACTGTTTTTAATAACAGGGATGACTAGATAACTGGAACGACTTTAAGCAGCAAAGTAACCGAAAGTCTCCTTTCACACAGTTGACCAGAATTTGGGGGCTATTAGAGAGGTCTCAGCTCAGCAAGGCCATTCCCCAAGTGTTTCTCAAACCTGGTGCTCAAGTACCCCCAACAGTACACATTTGTATTGTAACCCTGGACAAGCACACCTGATTCAACTTGTCAACTAAGTGTAACGGATGTGGTTCGCTGGGACGGTCTAAAGTTATACAGTTACATAAGCTTCAAACCCTCAATGAGATGAATGAGATGAGTTTGTCAAGAGCTACAACAAAACAGTGTACTGTTGGGGGTACTTGAGGACCAGGGTTAAGAAACACTGCCATCCTCAATAGAACTGTTTAATAAGTAAATATCCCAAAACCCAGTGTCAGTGTGAACACTTAGTTCAATTAGGCTTCAACTCAGCCACTTTAGCCATTCAAGAAATTGACCATTTACGTTACTCATGAATACCTCTGCATTTACTATCATTCCAGTTATCGCCATTCTGAGGTGAAATATTAAACGAACAAAACCAACCTCCAGGCTTCTGAAAAATAATCATCATCACTGACTCACACCATTCATCTGTCAAAATTATTTTTTTTTGCCCAATATAATAGTATTTGATCCAATGAACTCCAAAGTGCCCATAAGTGGCCAAAGTTTTATAGTCTGTTTCTGGTCAATCCCAAGAACAGTTCTGTCTGTGAACCCTTTTTTGTCATTAATTCAACTGACCCAGTAGAGAGGAAATCAAAGTTAATTGCCATTTAAAATGATATTTGAACACAGACATGCCCCCCCCACCTCTACGAACAAGACACCATTTTCTATACTTCTGGCCCTTCTTTGGGACACCGTGTTAACAACCCTCCAGACGAACTTCAATGCCATACAACTCTCCTTCCTTGGCCTCCAACTGCTCTTAAATACAAGGAAAACTAAATGTATGCTCTTCAACCGATCGCTGCCTGCACCTGCCTGCCCGTCAAGCATCACTACTCTGGACGGTTCTGACTTAGAATATGTGGACAACTACAAATACCTAGGTGTCTGGTTATACTGTAAACTCTCCTTCCAGACTCACATCAAACATCTCCAATCCAAAGTAAAATCTAGAATTGGCTTCCTATTTCGCAACAAAGCATCATTCACTGCTGCCAAACATACCCTCGTAAAACTGACCATCCTACCGATCCTCGACTTTGGCGGTGTCATTTACAAAATAGCCTCCAATACCCTACTCAATAAATTGGATGCAGTCTATCACAGTGCCATCCGTTTTGTCACCAAAGCCCCATATACTACCCACCACTGCGACCTGTACGCTCTCGTTGGATGGCCCTCGCTTCAAACTCGTCGCCAAACCCACTGGCTCCAGGTCATCTACAAGACCCTGCTAGGTAAAGTCCCCCCTTATCTCTTCTTGCTGGTCACCATAGCAGCACCCACCTGTAGCACGCACTCCAGCAGGTATATCTCTCTGGTCATCCCCAAAACTACTTCTTCCTTTGGCCGCCTCTCCTTCCAGTTCTCTGCTGCCAATGACTGGAACAAACTACAAAAATCACTGAAACTGGAAACACTTATCTCCCTCACTAGCTTTAAGCACCAGCTGTCAGAGCAGCTCACAGATTACTGCACCTGTAGATAGCCCATCTATAATTTAGCCCAAACAACTACCGCTTCCCCTACTGTATTCATTTATTTTGCTCCTTTGCATCCCATTATTTCTATTTCTACTTTGCACATTCTTTCACTGCAAATCTTCCATTCCAGTGTTTTACTTGCTATATTGTATTTACTTCGCCACCATGGCCTTTTTTGCTTATCTCACCTCATTTGCTCACATTGTATATAGACTTTTTTTCTACTGTATTATTGACTGTATGTTTGTTTTACTCCATGTGTAACTCTGTGTTGTTGTATGTGTCAAACTGCTTTGCTTTATCTTGGCCAGGTCGCAATTGTAAATGAGAACTTGTTCTCAACTTGCCTACCTGGTTAAATAAAGGTGAAATAAAAATAAAAAATTTAAGAAATGTTTCAGACAAACTCATAGAAAATTGGAAACTCATAGTTTTCCAACCCCCTTACCCATATTGGTAACTCCCACGGCATCCACCTTGTTTTTTGTTGTTGTTGTTCTTTTACAAGTCGCTAAGAATCCAGGACAAGCATCCATTCCACCAGGTAGGGAGGGAGGGAAGGAAGGAAGGAATACACCAGTTTGTCATATTATTTGATAATTCCAGATGCTTCATTAGGACTTAGCGCTCGGCATTTGCACTCCACTCAGGTTGCACTGTTTGTTTTTATGGGAATCGATTTATCAAAAATCATAAAAATAGGCTTTGAAAAATGACTAGAATATTTCAGAATCTTCCAGCAATTGCTGAAATCATGAGGGGAAAGATACTGTATAACGTTAATGTAACGTTGGCCCAATCATCTGGAGTTGGATACAATTCACAGCTGAGATGTGAATGTGAAGAATTGGCTTTTGTCACGCCCTGACCTTAGAGAGACGTTTTATGTGGGCATTCTGTGTGATGTGGGCATTATATTTATTGTTTTCTAGGTTTCTTTATTTCTATGTTTTAGCAGGGTATGGTTCTCAATCAGGGACAGCTGTCTATCATTGTCTCTGATTGAGAATCATACTTAGGTAGCCCTTTTTCCCTCCTTTCAGTGTGGGTATTTAACTTTGTTTGTGGCACTTAGCCCTGTAAGCTTCACGGTTGTTTCTTGCGTTTGTTGTTTTGTTGGCGACACTATATAAATAAAAGAAAATGTACGCTCACCACGCTGCACTTTGGTCTACTTCCAACGACACCCGTGACAGCTTTCTTTTTCCATTGACCGAGTACAACGGCAGGCAGATGCACATTGCATTCCATTTTGGGTTTGAAATTACAAAAAAAATTATGTGTGCAACACACTTTTTTACCCTTTGATATACAGTACCAGTCAAAAGTTTGGACACAGCTACTCATTCAAGGGTTTTTCTTTATTTTTACTATTTTCTACATTGTAGGCATCAAAACTATGAAATAACACATATGGAATCATGTAGTAACCAAAAAAGTGTTAACCTCACTAGGGTACGCTAGCGTCCCACCTGTCCAACATCCAGTGAGATTGCAGAGCGCCAAATTCAAATACATAAATACTCATTATAAAGATTCAGAAAACAAAACATATTTTACATAGGTTTAAAGATGAACTTCTTGTGAATCCAACCACGGTGTCAGATTTAAAAAATGCTTTATGGCGAAAGCATACATTACAATTATTTGAGAACATAGCACAGTAGACAAATCATTACAACCAGTAACCAGCCAAGCAGAAGAGTTACAAAACTCAGAGATAGAGATAAAATGAATCCCTTACCTTTGATGATCTTCATATGGTTGCACTCAGAAGACATTCATTTGTTCGATAAAGTCTCTTTATATCCAAAAACCTCAGTTTTGTTCGCGCGTTTTCTTCAGTAATCCACAGGCTCAAACGCAGTCAAAACAGGCAGACAGCCTCCCGGGTAGCGCAGTGGTTAAGGGCGCTGTACTGCAGGTTGCCAGGTGCACGGTGTACCCTCCGACACATTGGTGTAGCTGGCTTCCGGGTTGGATGCGAGCTGTGTTAAGAAGCAGTACGGCTGGTTGGGTTGTGTATCGGAGGGCGCATGACTTTCAACATTCGTCTCTCCCGAGCCCGTACGGGAGTTGTAGCGATGAGACAAGATAGTAGCTACTACAACAATTGGATATCACGAAATTGGGGAGAAAAAAGGCGGTAAAATTCAAAAAAAATATTTTTAAAAATTTAAAAACAGGCAGACAAAAAAATCTAAATTGTATCTGTAAAGTTCATAGAAACATGTCAAAAGATGTTTATATTCAATCCCCAGGTTGTTTTTAGCCTAAATGATCTATAATATTTCAACCGGACAATAACTTTGTCAATATAAAATGTAAACAAGAAATGCACTCTCTCGGGATTGCGCATGAAAAAGCTATGTGACACGTCAGGGTCCACTCATTCAGACTGGTCTTACTCCCTCATTTATCAGAATACAAGCCTGAAACAATTTCTAAATATGGTTGACATCTAGTGGAAGGCATAGGAACTGCAATTTGAGTCCTAAGTCAATGGGATACTGTAATGGCATTGAATAGAAAACTACAAAACCCCCCAAAAAAATCCTGAATGGGTTTTTCTCAGGTCTTCGCCTGCCAAATCACATACTCACAGACACTATTTTAACAGTTTTGGAAACTTTAGAGTGTTTTCCATCCACATCTACCAGTTATATGCATATCATATCTTCTGGGCCCGAGTAGCAGACCGTTTAATTTGGGCATGCTTTTCATCCAAAATTCCGAATCCCTACCCTAGAGAAGTGAAATAAAACAAAATATATTTTATATTTCAGATTATTCCTTGTACAGTAAGCACCCTTTGCCTTGATGACATGCTAAAACTCAGAGGTGAAACTTTGCAGCATTGTGTAAGGAGCTGGATGATCTGAATACACAATAGCTTCAGACACAATAGCTTTAGACACATTCCCCATGGTCCTTCGGAGACGGAGAAATTGAAAACGAAAGCACAGATGCTGTCTTAATATGTTTGGGGATCACACTTCACCAAAGAGTTTTTAAAAGTGTCATGAAATTCCAATACAATGACAACCCCAATTACATAAGTTATCAGTTACATTTTCTCTCTAAGATGAGTTGAATCTTATCATTGAGGGAAAGCAATTGAAAATAGGTTATGTTATCTTGTCTCCACAGACCAATGTTAGACAGTGTCATGTGCAGCATTAGTGTGTGCTGGTTCTTTCACACAAATGTACAGTGATTTATCTGTGAACTAGCTATGAGCCAACTATCTAGTTGGCCCAATAATGAAAAGCAGAGATTCCATAAACTGTTAAAGCACCATGTTCTCTCTGACTGCATCCCACTCGGACCTCCATTTGCGCATTCACGTGAGCATCTGCAATTTGCAGAAGTGTCCCAAAGCTGAGGGAAGGTTCTAGAGGGTGTAGGGGATAAATAGACCCTCAGATAGCCACTTCAGACGAGCCAGCAAGTCTGTAGGCTTCAGAGCAATGTGCTATCCCAACACCCTGTGATATGTTTGGGGTTTGCACAATGTCATACAAAATACAAAATAGTGGAGAGGTGTGCCTAATTATGTCACGTTATGTCACGTGCATTTGTTTATGTCTGATTTCGAGACTTGACATGTAACAGATGAAATACCTCCCAAATTAAATGTTTAACTGAGGTTACTGAGGTCATATCTTGAAACACAACAGGGGGCTTTATCAATTTGAATTTCATGCTCGTTCTATTATTTAAAAGTGTAACATGAATTGCGTCATTCAAGTCAGGAGGAGTGTGTCCTGAAGTTGATGGGTTTATTGATCCCATCCCATGGAAGCAACACGTGACAACCGAGGGCCCTCTGAGCTAGTTGGTAGGGTCTCTCTCACTCAAAGACATACATTACAGAATATTACAAATTTAACAAGTTTACCTCCGTTTCCTTATATTCTTAAATGATCAAATTTTGCATATGCCTCAATATACAGTACTTATTTACATATGCTTATCTTTTAATGGATATTACTAATCTAAATATCTACATTACGATCAATATAATCACATTGACAATAAGCTTAATATCTCCCTAATGGACCCTCCGTATCTCCCTTATTTATCTATTTTCTAAATCTCTGCAGTGAAGCTGGACCTTCTGCTCACCCATGCTCCTCCATGAACCTGTAGAGTTGATATCATGCTTAGCTGTCACATCCTGACCTTAGTTCCTTTTTTATGTCTCTATTTTAGTTTGGTCAGGGCGTGAGTTTGGGGTGGGCGTTCTGTTTTGTTCTGTGTGTTAGATTTCTATGTGTTTGGCCTGGTATGGTTCCCAATCAGAGGCAGCTGTCAATCATTGTCTCTGATGGAGAACCATACTTAGGCAGCCTGTTTTCCCACTATGGGTTGTGGGTAGTTGTTTTCTGTTTTATGTGTATTGCACCTTGCAGAACTGTTCGTTTGTCGTGTTGTTGTTTTTTTGTTCAAGTATTCGTATTTATTAAAAGTATTATGAATACTTACTACGCTGCACCCTGGTCCTCATCTCCTTCTCCCGACGACAATCATTACAGAACTACCCATCAAGAAAGGACCAAGCAGCGTGGTAACGAGAGGCAGCAATACCTGGAGAAATGGACATGGGAGGAGATATTGGACGGCAAGGGACCCTGGGCACAGACTGGGGAATATCGCCGCCCAAAAAGAACTGGAGGCAGCTAATGCTGAGCGGCGGTGATATGAGGTAAGGCTGTGCAACAGGCACGAGAGGCTGCCCCAAAAAAAATTTTTGGGGGGGGACACGGGGAGAGTGGCGGAGTCAGGCGATAGACCTGAGCTAACTCCCCGTGCTTACCAGGAGAGGCGTAGTACTGGTCAGGCACCGTGTTATGCGGTGAAGCGCATGGTGTCACCAGTGCGCACTCATAGCCTGGAGCGCTATAGGCCAGCCCCCGGAAAGTGGCATGCGAGAGTGGGCATCCAGCCAGGACGTGTTGTGCCAGCTCAGCGTGTTTGGTCTCCGGTACGCCGTTTCAGCCCAGGGTATCCTGCGCCGGCTCTGCGTGCTGTGTCTCCGGGGCGCTGGGAGGGTGCAGTTCGCCCTATGCCTGTGCTCCGCCCATGCCGGGCGAATGTGGGCATTGAGCCTAAGTGAGAGGTGCGAGTGGTATGCACCAGATCTCCAGTGCTCCCCCACAGCTCGGTTCAACCTGTGCCTGCTCTCTGGAGGGTCCGGGCTAAAGTGGTCATCCAGCCTGGAGGAGTGGTGCCAAGGCTGCGCACCAGAGCTCCAGTGCTCCCCCACAGCCTGGTCCATCCGGTGCCTCCTCCATGCACCAGGCCTCCTGTAGGTCTCCCCAGCCTGGTGGGTCCTGTGGCAGCCTCACGCACCAGGCTGTCTCTCCGTCTCCTCCCTCCAGGTTCTCCCGCCTGTCCGGCGCTTCCGGAGTCTCCCTCCTGTCCGGAGCCGCCCGTCAGTCAGGAGCTGCCAGAGCCACCCATCAGTCAGGTGGTGCCAGAGCCGCCGTCAGTCAGGAGCTGGCAGAGCCGCCCGTCAGTCAGGATCTGCCAGAGCCGCCATTCACTCCGGAGCTGCCAGAGCCGCCCTTCACTCCGGAGCTGCCAGTCGCCCTTCACTCCAGCGCTGCCAGAGTCTCCCGCCTGTCCGGCGCTGCCAGAGTCTCCCGCCTGTCCGGCGCTGCCAGAGTCTCCCGTCTATTCAGGGCCCGCTGTAAGGGTTCCCAGTCCGGGGTCGGCGGTGAGGGTCGCCACTCCAAAGGCACCAATTAAGTGGGCCAAGACTAAGGTGGAGTGGGGTCCACGTCCTCCGCCAGAGCCGCCACCACGGACAGATGCCCACCCAGACCCTCCCCTATGGGTTTAGCTTTTGCGGCCGGAGTTCACACTTTTGGGGGGCTACTGTCACGTCCTGACCTTAGTTCCTTTTTTATGTCTCTATTTTAGTTTGGTCAGGGTGTGAGTTGGGGTGGGCCTGGTGTGGTTCCCAATCAGAGGCAGCTGTCAATCGTTGTCTCTGATTCAGAACCATACTTAGGCAGCCTGTTTTCCCACTATGGGTTGTGGGTAGTTTTCTGTTTTGTGTGTATTGCACCTTGCAGAACTGTTCGTTTGTCGTGTTGTTGTTTTTTGTTCAAATATTCGTATTTATTAAAATTATTATGAATACTTACCACGCTGCACCTTGGTCCTCTTCTCCTTCTCCCGACAACAACCGTTACATTAGCCAATTATATTAGCCAATTATACATTAACCAATTATATTAGCCAATTATACATTAGCCAATTATATTACCTTCAAATTGAAGTTAAATTAGAATAAAATGTATTTTACCGCTCGCTCATTCTAGGCCGCGGCCACCCTAATCTGGTGGTCCCAGCGCGCACGACCCACGTGGAGTTCCAGGTCTCCGGTAGCCTCTGGAACTGCCGATCTGCGGCCAACAAGGCAGAGTTCCTCTCAGCCTATGCCTCCCTCCAGTCCCTCGACTTCTTGGCACTGACGGAAACATGGATCACCACAGATAACACTGCTACTCCTACTGCTCTCTCTTCGTCCGCCCACGTGTTCTCGCACACCCCGAGAGCTTCTGGTCAGCGGGGTGGTGGCACCGGGATCCTCATCTCTCCCAAGTGGTCATTCTCTCTTTCTCCCCTTACCCATCTGTCTATCGCCTCCTTTGAATTCCATGCTGTCACAGTTACCAGCCCTTTCAAGCTTAACATCCTTATCATTTATCGCCCTCCAGGTTCCCTCGGAGAGTTCATCAATGAGCTTGATGCCTTGATAAGCTCCTTTCCTGAGGACGGCTCACCTCTCACAGTTCTGGGCGACTTTAACCTCCCCACGTCTACCTTTGACTCATTCCTCTCTGCCTCCTTCTTTCCACTCCTCTCCTCTTTTGACCTCACCCTCTCACCTTCCCCCCCTACTCACAAGGCAGGCAATACGCTCGACCTCGTCTTTACTAGATGCTGTTCTTCCACTAACCTCATTGCAACCCCTCCAAGTCTCCGACCACTACCTTGTATCCTTTTCCCTCTCGCTCTCATCCAACACTTCCCACACTGCCCCTACTCGGATGGTATCGCGCCGTCCCAACCTTCGCTCTCTCTCCCCCGCTACTCTCTCCTCTTCCATCCTATCATCTCTTCCCTCTGCTCAAACCTTCTCCAACCTATCTCCTGATTCTGCCTCCTCAACCCTCCTCTCCTCCCTTTCTGCATCCTTTGACTCTCTATGTCCCCTATCCTCCAGGCCGGCTCGGTCCTCCCCTCCCGCTCCGTGGCTCGACGACTCATTGCGAGCTCACAGAACAGGGCTCCGGGCAGCCGAGCGGAAATGGAGGAAAACTCGCCTCCCTGCGGACCTGGCATCCTTTCACTCCCTCCTCTCTACATTTTCCTCTTCTGTCTCTGCTGCTAAAGCCACTTTCTACCACTCTAAATTCCAAGCATCTGCCTCTAACCCTAGGAAGCTCTTTGCCACCTTCTCCTCCCTCCTGAATCCTCCTCCCCCCTCCCCCTCCTCCCTCTCTGCAGATGACTTCGTCAACCATTTTGAAAAGAAGGTCGACGACATCCGATCCTCGTTTGCTAAGTCAAACGACACCGCTGGTTCTGCTCACACTGCCCTACCATGTGCTCTGACCTCTTTCTCCCATCTCTCTCCAGATGAAATCTCGCGTCTTGTGACGGCCGGCCGCCCAACAACCTGCCCGCTTGACCCTATCCCCTCCTCTCTTCTCCAGAACATTTCCGGAGACCTTCTCCCTTACCTCACCTCGCTCATCAACTCATCCCTGACCGCTGGCTATGTCCCTTCCGTCTTCAAGAGAGCGAGAGTTGCACCCCTTCTGAAAAAACCTACACTCGATCCCTCCGATGTCAACAACTACAGACCAGTATCCCTTCTTTCTTTTCTCTCCAAAACTCTTGAACGTGCCGTCCTTGGCCAGCTCTCCCGCTATCTCTCTCAGAATGACCTTCTTGATCCAAATCAGTCAGGTTTCAAGACTAGTCATTCAACTGAGACTGCTCTTCTCTGTATCACGGAGGCGCTCCGCACTGCTAAAGCTAACTCTCTCTCCTCTGCTCTCATCCTTCTAGACCTATCGGCTGCCTTCGATACTGTGAACCATCAGATCCTCCTCTCCACCCTCTCCGAGTTGGGCATCTCCGGCGCGGCCCACGCTTGGATTGCGTCCTACCTGACAGGTCGCTCCTACCAGGTGGCGTGGCGAGAATCTGTCTCCTCACCACGCGCTCTCACCACTGGCGTCCCCCAGGACTCTGTTCTAGGCCCTCTCCTATTCTCGCTATACACCAAGTCACTTGGCTCTGTCATAACCTCACATGGTCTCTCCTATCATTGCTATGCAGACGACACACAATTAATCTTCTCCTTTCCCCCTTCTGATGACCAGGTGGCGAATCGCATCTCTGCATGTCTGGCAGACATATCAGTGTGGATGACGGATCACCACCTCAAGCTGAACCTCGGCAAGACGGAGCTGCTCTTCCTCCCGGGAAGGACTGCCCGTTCCATGATCTCGCCATCACGGTTGACAACTCCATTGTGTCCTCCTCCCAGAGCGCTAAGAACCTTGGCGTGATCCTGGACAACACCCTGTCGTTCTCAACTAACATCAAGGCGGTGGCCCGTTCCTGTAGGTTCATGCTCTACAACATCCGCAGAGTACGACCCTGCCTCACACAGGAAGCGGCGCAGGTCCTAATCCAGGCACTTGTCATCTCCCGTCTGGATTACTGCAACTCGCTGTTGGCTGGGCTCCCTGCCTGTGCCATTAAACCCCTACAACTCATCCAGAACGCCGCAGCCCGTCTGGTGTTCAACCTTCCCAAGTTCTCTCACGTCACCCCGCTCCTCCGCTCCCTCTACTGGCTTCCAGTTGAAGCTCGCATCCGCTACAAGACCATGGTGCTTGCCTACGGAGCTGTGAGGGGAACAGCACCTCAGTACCTCCAGGCTCTGATCAGGCCCTACACCCAAACAAGGGCACTGCATTCATCCACCTCTGGCCTGCTCGCCTCCCTACCACTGAGGAAGTACAGTTCCCGCTCAGCCCAGTCAAAACTGTTCGCTGCTCTGGCCCCCCAATGGTGGAACAAACTCCCTCACGACGCCAGGACAGCGGAGTCAATCACCACCTTCCGGAGACACCTGAAACCCCACCTCTTTAAGGAATACCTAGGATAGGATAAAGTAATCCTTCTCACCCCCCCCCCTTAAAAGATTTAGATGCACTATTGTAAAGTGGCTGTTCCACTGGATGTCATAAGGTGAACGCACCAATTTGTAAGTCGCTCTGGATAAGAGCGTCTGCTAAATGACTTAAATGTAAATGTAAATGTAGTTGGAGCCCATGTCCAAATGTGTTAGTGCAGATCATTTTTCATACATCATACCATGATTCAGTTCTAGTATTGAATTTTTTTTTTTGTTCTGGCCAATGGATTGCTGTTACAACACAGGAGAAGTCGTGCTTTAGATAAGACCAAGAAGAAACATGCCTGAATGATGAGTAGAGTTAATGTGATTAAAATAAAATGGGAGTTTTAATTTGATTGACAGTGTGATTGACAACTGTATTTTGTATCTAAGTTATATAAATCAACACACAACACAGGAAAGATGTCAACAAGTGACTGTAGATGCAGTGGTTTCCCAAACGTATCCCCTTGGGTAACAAAAGTCCTCACCAGAACGGATGATGACAGATTTGTTACCTGGGTACAATGAATGGGTACAATGATATATATTCAGCCTTTGAATTACGACAAATAACCTTCGGTGTTGTTGTGCTAACTGATAAAAAATGACTGGATATCTGAAAGCTCCATTTTGACGAGAGGTAGATAATTCATATTTATAATATAATCTGCTGAGCGTATGAAATCATGAATAAATATATCCTTGCTTTTAAAAGCGAGACAAAATAACTGATTTAATGTTGTTTTGAGAATTGATTTATGCTGAACTGGGAGAGATATTGTTCAAATATTGTGGACAGCAGCACATCTCCTCAGATACTTCAGTCTGTAGTAGGACCCCAGAAGGAATACTAAATATATTGTTGTTATAGCCTGGCACTTTTTTATGTTAAATGTATAAGATTACTCCCACTTGCAGAGTCAAAATGTTGCTGAGCTCATTTAAGGGGATTTGATATCAAACCGATTCTCTTATGATAGTCGACAAAGGTTGATGTCTATCCCCTCTCTTCAGGATAAGTGTTTGCTGAACTCTTGAGTGACTAGAAGGGCTTTTCTAAGTGCCTCCGTTTATGTAATCGGCTTCTTTGTGAATGTTATTGGGTGGTAGACTTAATAAAATTAAGATTATTATTACAATATGCATGGCTTCCTGTCCTCTTCCGGTCCCTGTGGGATGTAAGACAATGGAAAGCTGTCCTCTGACCTGGCTGCTGTTAGTAGAGGAAAATAACTCCAAGTCAGAGACAATTACAGATGCTTATGAAGGTTGTTTTGCTCAAAAACATATTTTTGTCATCTCTATGTGAAACTCAATGGGAGACACAAGATTATGATCGTGCAGTTTTCAAGCAAGACCACCTCACTTGACATCACATGTCATCACTGTTTGTGCAATACCACAGTGGACCTATAGGTCCTATAGATGTCAAGTGAGGTGGTCTTGCTTGAAAACTGCACGATAAGTATTTTGATAAAGGGGGTTACCTACTCAGGTGTACAACTGAATGCCTTCAACTGAAATGTGCCTTCCACATTTAACTCAACCCCTCTGAATCAGAGAGGTGTGGGGGTCTGCCTTAATCAACATCCACGGTGCCCGGGGAACAGTGGGTTAACTGCCTACTCAGGTGCAGAACGACAGAGTTTACCTTGTCAGCTCAGGGTATATATTATTTCGTGGTGCCCGACTCTCTAGTTAAGTACATTTACATGATTAGCTCAATCAAGTAATGTTAATTATGGAGATATTATTTTATAGAATAGCATGTCATATCACTTAATCCGGCATAGCCAAAGACACGACACTTGTTACTGTAGATACTATACTGTATCTCATGCTTGTAGATACTATACTGTATCTTGATATTTTAGAGAAATTATATTCCTTTGGAATATTTTCTCCACTTCCTGAATGGGTGCAAAGTCGCTGTGTTTCTCCTTCCTGAACCCAAACAAGTAAGAGTTATTCCCATGAGGCACTGGTTTAATTATCACCAGGGCGACAGGATGACTTCACGGTATCATGGGATGCCACATCCCCTTATGATCTATTCCCTCACCATTCTTTGCACACTGACAGCTAAATAGTCTCTAATTTGACATCTGCGCCGTGTGACACCCACTACCACTCGAACATCAACAATGAGCGTTGTCTAAGTGGCCACGTTGTTTTTGTTCAGCCCGTAGACGGTAAGAGCTGAAGAAGCGGGGAAGAATTGATTGGAGGCAGAATATTTGCACTTGATAAAATACCCTTTGCCAAGAAAGATGGCAGCATTGTCATCTGGAAAACCAAACTATAAAAGTACTCTGTCACTTATATATGAATAAACGCTCTCCTTCGATTACAGTTTATTTCACTTTCGCAGTTTTCAGGCGTATTTGGCAGATGGTCCGACTTGGACATGAAATGCATACTGCTGGACGGCAAAGCCTGGCATAAACAAGGGCCATTTGTCTTGACTTCTTCAGGGTCTGTCTCTCCCTTTCACCTTGGGACCCCATCACAATGTATTACAGGTCTCTTAGGCTGCGTTTACACAGGCAGACCAATTCTGATCTTGCTTCCACTAATTGATATTTTGACTAACCAGATCTGTTCTAAAAAAGATCTGATGTGATCCAAATAAAAGTCCATTTAAATTACAGGTTGTAATGCAACAAAATAGGGAAAACGTGAATACTTTTGCAAGGCACTGTAGGTCCTCATGAGCAAGCAGCTTCAAGTTAAGTGAAAAACAGTAGGGTAAACCTTTTTATTACAATCTAGGGAAAATACACTTCAATTTACAATAACTGTTGTTACAGCGTCTATAAGTGTAATTACAATGTGACTTCAATGCAATTACATATTTCACAGAATATATCAAAATGTCAGTTATTACAATGTTGGTAAAAAGAAAAGCATAGTAACTACAATGTCTATACAGGAACAAGCACATTAATGTATAGTGAAACAAATTGTGAAGTCACTATGTAGTTACTATATGACAATGATGGCAGACACCCAGTATTGTACTTGTAGTTGTGATCAATTGGAATCCATCTCAAATCAAGGAAAATCGTTGTAAATTCACCTTAAAAGTGTAATTGCTATTTACTTTCAATATTGTTAAATATTTTGCAGGGTATATGAAAAGTTTAAATATTACAATGTTGTTATAAAGAAAATTGTTTTAGATACAATGTTTTTACGCAGGAACAAGCAACTTAATGTCAATTCAGTGATTCTCTTCCACTGAACGTGTACAGACTGCTCTCTCCACTGCTCATCTGGAGCAAGCGGCAACCACTCACAATATTGTTTTTGTTGTTGTTGTTTATAATTTACAGCCAGAACATGCTGTATCCTTAACAGTTCAACATACACTACCAGTCAAAAGTTTTTGAAAAACTTCCCATTCAAGGGTTTTTCTTAATTTTTACTGTTTTCTACATTATAGAATAATAGTGAAGACATCAAAACTATTAAATTACACATATGGAATCATGTAGTAACCTAAAAAGTGTTAAACACATTTTATATTTGAGATTCTTCAAATAGCCACACTTTGCCTTGATAACAGCTTTGCACACTCTTGGCATTCTCTCAACCAGCTTCATGAGGGAGTCACTTGTAATGCACCTGTAATGTGTCTTCTTAAAAGTTAATTTGTGGAATTTCTTTCCTTCTTACTTTCTTTCCAACTGAGCCAATCAGTTGTGTTGTGACAAGATTGGGGGGGGAAGAAGAAGACAGAAGATAGCCCTCTTTGGTAAAAGACCAAGTACATATTATGGCAAGTACAGCTCAAATAAGCAAAGAGAAATTACAGTCCATCATTACTTTAAGACATGAAGGTCAGTGAAAAAGGACATTTTGAAGAACTTTGAAAGTTTCTTCAAGTGCAGTCACAAAAACATCAAGTGCTATGATGGAACTGGCTCTCATGAGGACCGCAACAGGAATAGAAGACCCAGAGTTTCCTCTGCTGCAGAGGAATTGCAGCCAAAATAAATGCTTCACAGAGTTCAAGTAACAAACACATTTCAACACCACTGTTCAGAGGAGACTGTGTGAATCAGGCCTTCATGGTTGAATTGCTGCAAAGAATCCACTACTAAAGGACACCAATAATAAGAAGAGACTTACTTGGGCCAAGAAACAAGAGCAATGGACATTAGACCGGTGGAGATCTGTCTTTTGGTCTGGAGTCCAAATTGGAGATTTTTAGTTCCAACCGCTGTGTCTTTGTAAGACGTGGTGTGGGTGAACGGAGGATGTCCGCATATGTATTTCCCACCATAAATCATGGAGGAGGAGGTGTTATGGTGTGGGGGTGCTTTGCTGGTGACACTGTTTGTGATTTATTTAGAATTCAAGGCACATTTAACCAGCATGGCTACCACAGCATTCTGCAGCGATACTCCACCCCATCTGGTTTGGGCTATCATTTGTTTTTCAACAGGACAATGACTAAACACACCTCCAGGCTGTGTAAGGGTTATTTGACCAAGAAGGAGAGTGATGGAGTGCTGCATCAGATGACCTGGCCTCTACAATCCCCCAACCCCAACCAAATTGAGATGGTTTGGGATGAGTCGGACCGCAGAGTGAAGGAAAAGCAGCCAACAAGTGCTCAGCATATGTGGGAACTCCATCAAGACTGTTGGAAAAGCATTCCAGGTGAAGCTGGTTGAGAGAATGCAATGCTTTGTGGGCAAAGCTGCCAACAAGGCAAATGATGGCTATTTGAAGACTCTCAAGTATAAAATATATTTTGATTTGTTTAACACTTGGTTAGTACAGTGAGGGAGCAAAGTATTTGATTCCCTGCTGATTTTGTACATTTGCCCACTGACAAAGAAATGATCAGTCCATAATTTTAATGGTAGGTTTATTTGAACAGCGACTGGTAGTTTATATATAAATGCCTAGAATATTTCAATTTTGGGGAATCTCTTATAAAATGTTATGTATAGTAATTCTAGGTGTAAAATAGTAAATAATGGCTACATCTCAGAAAGTTTTAAACTCTCAAGAGGAGTAAAACAAGGTTGTCCACTATCAGCATATCTATTTATTATTGCCATCGAAAAGTTAGCTGGTAAAATTAGATTAAAGAATAATAATAGGGGATGAAAAATCTGTGGCTTAAAAACTAAGGTGTCATTGTACGCTGATGATTCATGTTTTCTTTTAAAACCACAATTAGAGTCTCTCCACGGCCTCATATATGATCTAGATACTTTTGCTATTCTCTCTGGATTAAAACCAAATTATAATAAGTAATATACGTAATATTACGTATTGGATCACTAAAAAATGCAAATTTTACATTACCATGTAGTTTACCAATAAAATGGTCTGATGGAGATGTGGACATACTCGGTATACAAATCCCAAAAGAAAGAAATGATCTCACTCCAATAAATATTTATAGAAAGTTAGCAAAAATAGATAAGATCTTGCTACCATGGAAAGGAAAATATCTGTCTATTTGTGGAAATATCACCCTGATTAACTCTTTAGTCATATCACAGTTGACCTATTTGCTTATGGTTTTGCCTACACCTAGTGACCTGCTTTTTAAATTATATGAACGGCAAGTCAGATAAAATTGAAAGGGCCTATTTACATAACTAATATGAATTCGGAGGGCAGAAATGATTAAATATTAAATCATTAGACCTCTCACTAAAGGCATCAGTCATACAAAAGTTATACTTAAATCCAGACTGGTTCTCTAGTAAATTGGTACGAATGTCTCATCATATGTTCAAGAAGGGCCTTTTTCCCTTTATTCAGATTACACAGGCCCACTTTCGATTGTTTGAAAAGGAAATAATCTCCAACATATCTTTATTTTTTAAACAAGCCTTAGAAAGTTGGTTGCAATTTCAGTTTAATCCATCTGAAAAGACAGAACAAATAATACAACAAATATTGTGGTAAAATTTTTAAAAATGTATCTGACCTCTGTGATTACCATCAAGGGTTTTGCCACCAAGTACTAAGTCATGTTTTGCAGAGGGGTCAAATACATTTTTCCCTCATTAAGATACAAATCAATTTATAACATTTTTGACATGTATTCTTCTGGATTTTGGTTGTTGTTATTCTGTCTCTCGCTGTTCAAATAAACCTACCATTAAAATTATAGACTGATGATTTCTTTTTCAGTGGGCAAACGTACAAAATCAGCAGGGGATCAAATACTTTTTTCCCCTCAATGTACATGATTCCATATATGTTATTTCATAATTGTGATGTCTTCACTATTATTCTACAACATAGAAAATAGTAAAAATAAAGAGAACCCTTGAATGAGTAGGTGTTCTAAAACTTTTGACTGGTAGTGTACGTTTCTGCAAAATGATGGAGCAGTTCCATGTGCCTCATTTTAAAAAACAGACTAACAACAGACTAATACACTGTATCTTACTCTTACGTTCTCTCACATTGTCTCGACCTAGAGTGTGTGTGTTTATATAATCAGTGTTTATTTGAACTTAAGTGATAGGGAGCAGTTGATTACGCCTCTTCTCTTTTACAGTGTCGATCTCCTCTGCTGTTGCGTTTTTGGTGATCCTTCTTGCATATTGGTTGAGCGTCTCTTTAGAGCTGTCAAGCGCAGGCTGTGAACGACCACTGGCATGAATCACATCGTAGTGTAAAATACTGTGAGTTTACATGCCAAGCCTGATAATGATGAGGTTTATGGATAGGGCTATTACAGTACAAGCTGGATTGTCTTAGCTCTTAGCTCAATTCCAAATTGACAGGTGTAATACAAGAGTGTGTGTGTGTGTGTTGTGTGTGGTGGTAGGGCTGTTGGGTGTGTGAGTGTCTGTCTGTGTGTGTGCTTATGTGAGTCCACGCATGTATTTGTGTCTGTACGTGTGCATGTGTGCTTGTGTGTGTATCCATTAGACCTGCATTTGTGTGTAAGAACTGCATTTAATCCTCTGTGTTGTTCCTGCGAAAGCTAAAATAGCTAAGATTTGGTTTGGAACAGCTTTCTTTTTTTCTGCTGATGTAAAACAGGTCTTTGCTGGCTTACCTCCTACAACATTATTTAATAGTCTAGTCTATGATTGATGACCTCAGCTTTAGCTGCCTTGCTCGCATTCATCACCAGCAGTGTAGGAGGATGGGACGCCCAATATTAAAATGTTCTTTCTTTTATGTGCAACAGCTTTGTGAGGTAGTCACTAAAAAACGTGTTGATGCTCTTGTTGATTTGATTGAGTCGGGCTTGTTGGTAAACATACTGTTGTTGTCCTACATTGGCAATGTACAGTGGAGAGAACAACTATTTGATACACTGCCGATTTTACAGGTTTTCCTACTTACAAAGCATGTAGAGGTCTGTTTTCTCTTGGCTGAGGTCTTGGCTGATTTATTTTGATTTTCCCTTGATGTCAAGCAGAGGCACTGAGTTTGAAGGTAGGCCTTGAAATACATTCAGAAATACACCTGCAATTGACTTAAATGATGTCAATTAGCCTATCAGAAGCTTCTAAAGCCATGACATCATTTTCTGGAATTTTTCAAGCTGTTAACTTAGTGTATGTAAACTTCTGACCCACTGGAATTGTGATACAGTGAATTATAAGTGAAATAATCTATCTGTACACAATTGTTGGAATAATTGCTTGTGTCATCCACAAAGTAGATGTCCTAACCAACTTGCCAAAACTATAGTTTGTTAACAAGAAATGTGTGGAGTGGTTGTAAAATGAGTTTTAATGACTCCAACCTAAGCGTATGTAAACTTCCGACTTCAACTGTACAAAGCCTTTATCTAGCTCAGTCTCTGATGTCTGTGATGGACCCTGTACCATCAACTTCCAATACCCTCAAAGACAGATGAGGGAAAAGGGAAGAATAATGATACATATCTCAAACTTGGTCACATTTGTAACGCAATGTTGCCATTATAGTGCTCAGCGTTTGACTCCCGGAGAGAGAGATAATTACTCTAGGCTACACGGTGCAAGGACATGTGCAAATAGCCTGTTAGTCGCATCTCCCGTGGCAGCGTTTCACCTCGATTTTGTTCTCTGTCATCGTAGCCTCGCTAATGCAAATAAGCCAGGAAACGTTTGAAGTTATCACAGCTTCTCGAAGTTAGAGTGAATAGCTAATGTCCAATCTCAGAAGACACAGGAAGAATACCTATCGAAAGTATGAGAGAGAGGGGAAGAGACAGAAAGTGTGTGATGAATATAGAGGGTAAAGGAAGGGACGGGGAGTGAAGAGACAGAGATAGAGAGGGGGGCAGAAAGAGATAGAGGGGGGGCAGAAAGAGAGAGAGAGGGGGGGCAGAAAGAGAGCAAGAGAGAGACAGAGTACACAGTGGCAGAATACCTGACCACTGTGACAAACCCAAAATTAAGGAAAGCTTTGACTATGTACAGACTCTGTGAGCATAGCGTTGATACTGAGAGACGCTGCCTTAGGCAGACATGGCTCTCAAGGGAAGACAGGCTAGATGCACACTTGCTAACCTCCTTGTTAACCTCCTGCCAAATGTATGACCATATTAGAGGCACATATTTTCCTCAGATTACACAGACAAAGAATTCTAAAACAAATCCAATTTTGATAAACTCCCATATTGTTAGGCGGAGAGGAACAGGTGAACCCAAGGGCAGACTTGGACAAGGGGACGTGGATGAAGTAACCAAGGTATTTATTGGAACACGGGGAAGATGGAGTGCAGGCCAGGGGAAGCTCGGTGGGTTGCTGGAGACCAAGTCCGGAGGCTGGAGCAAGATGGGTTGAGATAGAGTAAGCAGATCTGGGGAGGAACCCAGGGGAGTAGTGGAGTGAGGAATCCAGGACAGAGTAGCAGGATGACGAGATGTGGGACAGGAATCGGGGACCAGAGTCAGAGCTGGTAGAACTGTAGTGGAGACGAAAACAGCGTCAGGCAGGGAAACATGCTCAGCAGGGTAACAAGATCTGAGTAGTAGCAAATAGCTAGAACTGTAGTTTGACTGTCAGCTTTAATTTGAGGGTATTTTCATACATAGTGGATGAACCATTTATAAATTATAGAAGCTTTTATACATAGTCCCCACCATTTTCGGGCATCAAAAAACATTGGACAGTTTAACATAATGTAGAATAAATTAATCATTGTTAATATTTGGTCGCATATCCTTTGCATACAATGACTGCTTGAAGTCTGCGATGCATCGACATCACCAGATTCTGGGTGACTTCCCTGGTGATGCTCTGCCAGGCCTCTACTGCAGCCATCTTCAGTTCCTGCTTGTTTCTGGGACTTATTGCCTCCAGTCTCCTCTTCAGCATGTAAAATGCATGTTCAACTGGATTCAGATCCGGTGACTTTATTTATTTATTTATTTCACCTTTATTTAACCAGGAAGGCAAGTTGAAAGCAAGTTCTCATTTACAATTGTGACCTGGCCAAGATAAAGCAAAGCAGTTTGACACATACAACACAGAGTTACACATGGAGTAAAACAAACATACAGTCAATAATACAATAGAAAAATATGTCTATATACAATGTGAGCAAATGAGGCGAGATAAGGGAGGTAAAGGCAAAAAAAGGCCATGGTGGCGAAGTAAAACACTGGAATGGTAGATTTGCAGTGGAAGAATGTGCAAAGTAGAAATAGAAATAATGGGGTGCAAAGGAGCAAAATAAATAAATAAATACAGTAGGCGGGCGGGCGGGCAGGTGCAGGCAGCGGCTAGGGATGCAGTCTGGGCCGGCAGCCTTGAATGTTTTACTCACGTTGGCTGCGGTGAAGGAGAGCCCGCAGGTTGTGGTAGCAGGCAGTGTCAGTGGTACTGTATTGTCCTCAAAGCGAGCAAAGAAGTTGTTTAGTTTGTCTGGGAGCAAGACATCGGTGTCTGTGACTGGGCTGGTTTTCTTTTTGTAGTCCGTGATTGACTGTAGACCCTGCCATATACATCTCGTGTCTGAGCCATTGAATTGTGACTCTACTTTGTCTCTATACTGACTCTTAGCTTGTTTGATTGCCTTGTGGAGGGAATAGCTACACTGTTTGTATTCGGTCATGTTTCCGGTCGCCTTGCCATGATTAAAAGCAGTGGTTCGTGCTTTCAGTTTTGCACGAATGCTGCCATCAATCCACGGTTTCTGATTGGGGAAGGATTTAATAGTGACCGTGGGTACCACATGGGCATCACATCACCCAATAAACTCACTCACCGAATCAGCGTCAATGTTGTTGTCCAACGTTATCGGGAACAAATCCCAGACACGGGTATGGTAGGATGTGAGTACAGTGGAGGTAAACCTAGGCATTGAGTGACGATGAGAGATATTGTATCTCTGGAGGTACCAGTTATGCCAGGTGAGGTCTTTGCATGTGTGGGGGTGGGACAAAAGAGCTGTCTAAGGCATGTTGAGCGGGACTGGGGGCTCTACAGTGAAATAAAACACTAAGTACTAACCAAGACAGCAGTAGACAAGGCATATTGACATTAGAGGGAGGCGTAAAGCAATTAAGGGTGTTGATCGGGAGAGCTAAAACAACAACGGGTAAATGGCGATGAATGGGCAGAGACGGTCATTTAGGTACGCACATGACCTGAGTTCGAGGCTGGGGCGAACAGAAAAAAAAGAGGTACCGCATTAGTGAACAGTCCAGCAGGCATCAGCTGTGGAGCCGATAGCAATAGGTGAGTCAAGGAGCTGTTCGGTAGTTGCTACTATGCTAGGTGAGTGGGAGACAACAGCGTTCAGAAAGCTAGCGGGCCGGGGCTATCGGATGGTTCTTCAACGACATCACAACGGTACAGCCTGTTGAAACCACATTGGACGATTACGTCGGTAGACCAGTCGTGATTGATTGGCGGGGCTCCGTGTCGACAATAAAGGGTCCAGGCCAATTGGCAAAAGAGGTATTGTAGCCCAAGAAGTTAGCTGGTATATGGGCCTAGCTCGAGGCTAGCTCAAGGCTAACTGGTGCTTGCTTCAGGACAGAGGTGTTTAGCTAACAGTAGCCACTTGATTGCAGCTAGCTAGCTGCGGTGAATTGGTGTAATGGTCCAGAGCCTGCGGCAGGAATCTGGTTATGTGGTAGAGAGAAGCAGTCTGATATGCTCTGGATTGATATCGCACTGTGCAGACTGGCTGGTATTGTCCGAGCTACAGCTGGCTGGTGTCCGAGCTAAAGGTTAAGACCGCTAGCCGTGGCTAACAAAGACTGATAGCTAGTAGCTAGTTAGCTGACTAGCTCCTGATGGAAGTTCCAGTTATAAGGAATAAAAACAGCAGATCCGTACCACATTGGGTGAAAAAAACGATTATTTACACGGGAGAAGACACGGGATAAGACAAAGACACATCCGACTGCTACGCCATCTTGTGTACTCATGTGTGGGTGTACACATTAAAAATGCTATCTAATTAGGGGAAACCCCTAAATTGTAGCTATTGCTGAGTCAACATTTAGTTTTGTGTCTATGTGTAGAATGAATTTGATATGTTCTCTGAGCTTTTGATAAGTCTTAAGGAAAAATCAAGCCTGAAATGTCAAACCTCAAATACACTACAATTTTACATTTCCTGCATTATAGTTAAGTTATCCTGCAACAGGGTGATCAAATTAAGATCCTACATCTGTAGACAAATTGAATATTAAGAACTCAATGGGATTCTTTTTGGAGCTGCCAGCTAGTCTTAGGCTGTTGAATACATACATAACCCAGATGGGGAATGGTGATACAGTATTGCGGATGAACACTCATTTTGAAAACATGAAATCAGGGGCAATATCACAAGATGTATTTACCGCGAGTCAGTCGCAGCTTTCAGTGGCATCCATTGAACCTGCACCACCTGTTTTCAAATCCTTTGAAATGTATCTTTTTTTATATTCTGGAAGGGCTACATAATGTCAAGAAGACCTGCATAGTTTCCAACAAACACACATGTTTATTTATGAGAGTTTTGTCTATCGCCAGTGGCCAAGGGGCTATAACAGCCATTCTTTCTCAAAAACACCCACTGTGCGACATTCAATCCAATTGCAGTGCCAATCGTAGAAATATATATACATTACTTTCACAGGAGGCTGCTGAGGGGAGGATGGCTCATAATAACGACCAGAACGGAGAATGTTTGATGTATTTGATACCATACCACTGATTCCGCTCCAGTCATTAACACGAGCCCGTCCTCCCCAATTAAGGTACCAACACTATAATATTTTATAAGTGAGAGTTGGCATTTTTGAGAATTCTAAGACATACATGTGGGCCAATAAGATGCCTTGGCTCATTCGAGACAAGACGGCACCACCAATTCTGCACCATAGAAATGCACGAGAAGAATATCTAAGCCCACAATGAGCCCCAATTCCTATTGGATGAACACCTACCGGTTGCATCCAATCGGACGATAGACAAAGCAGTCATATAGTTAGTGCCAAACATTGACAGTGCACATCCAGCTAATCACTTTTAGCATACAAGTACTGCACCAACTGTTGACAGTCTGGCATGAGCTGATGTAGTATTTGGCTTCAAACAAAAAGAGGCAAAATACTCAGCACCTGAAGTGATGGAGAGGTCCCTATCTAATGCACTGTGTGTCACTAAACATGGTATAAGCCAATTCTCTTTTGCTGACTCAAGTCTGCATTGTGTAAGAGTGTCGACTGGGCTACTTCGGTAAGATGGGGGTTTATTTCAGTAATTATGAAATTATTATAACTGCAGCGGCCATAAAATGTTAAGTGGATAATAAAGTGATTTTACTGATGTGAATTGAGAAAACAGACACACTGATAAGTCAATAATGGCTTTTAGTTCAACTTTGAAGATGGAGAAGTCATCCGACTATTCATTACACTTCTGCTCAAGACTGTGTGCACAGTGCCACCTAATGGGAGTCAAGTAAAATGCATAGATGGAATATATGGGAAATGTAACTACGTGTACTATAGGTGGGTATGAGAATACGCCAGTCTTGGTGGTGGCTATGATTACTAATTCTTTTTTTAAAAATTGTACATTTACCATATGTGGTAAAAACACCTCAAGTAGAGGTACTGTACAAATGTATTGAGTATTTTGGAAATACTCTGAGGATGAAGGAAAGAACAGACATAAGGCTTAGCATACACGTTGGCTTCTCAGAGACTGCAGTGTTCAATGTCATTTATTTCCCTGTTGAGGTATTATAACAACAATAGCAGTATAATTCGGTTCAAAGTTAAATCGGTGCTAAGATGGTCAATATTGAGAATTGGGAAATAAATGTCATACCTACAGAAAGCCGAGACCCTCCTCTTTCCAACTGTCACAACAGCGAAATGGGAGTAATGAGACAAAATGGTCATGGAATTGTAGGCTCAGTCTGGTCCTGCATGTCAAATTGTGCATGCTGTACATCCACGCTCGGAGAGGGAGTGTAATTTATACCTTTCTGGGGTTACTAATCTAACAGCTCACATTTGTTTTGGACCTAGTGCTTATTTGACTCAGGTATCTGGCTTTATTTGACAACATTATTTGAAAGAATTTAGGGTTAGTTTGGTGGGAAAATCCCCTCAGAAACATATATTTTGATATTTACAGTGGCTTCAGAAAGTATTCACACCCTTGACTTCTTCCACATTTTGTTTTGTTACAGCTTGAATTTAAAATGGATTCAATTGAGATTTGGTGTCACTGGCCTACACAAACTACCCCATAATGTCAAAGTGGAATTATGTTTTCTAATTATTTTATTTTTTTAAATGATAAGCTGAAATGTCTTGTGTCAGTAAGTATTCCACCACTTTGTAATGGCAAGCCTAAATAGGTTCAGGAGTGAAAATGACCTTAAGTCAAATAAGTTGCATGGACTTAAAAGTTGCAATAAAAGTGTTTTAAGAAACATGATTTTTGAATGACTACCTCATCTCTGCACCCCACAAATATAATTATCTGTAAGGTCCCCCAGTCAAGCAGTGAATTTCAAATACAGATTCAATCACAAAGACCAGGAAGATTTTCAAATGCCTCGCAAAGAAGGGTACCTATTGGTAGTTGGATAAAAATAAATCAGACATTGAGTATCCCTTTGAGCATGGTGAAGTTATTAATTACACTTTGGTTGGTCTATCAATGTACCCAGACACTACAAAGATACAGGGGTCCTTCCTAACTCTGTTGCCAGAGAGAAAGGAAACCACTCAGGGATTTCACCATGTGGCCAATGGTGACTTTTAAACAGTTACAGGCTGTGATAGGGGAAACCAAGGATGAATCAACAACAGTGTAGTTCACAGAGTGAAAAAAAGGAAGTCTTTAAAGAATACAAATATTCCAAAATATTAATCTTGCTTGTAAGGCACTAAAATAATACTAAAATAATGCTGCAAAAAAAGTGGCAAAGCTATTCATTTTTTGTCCTGAATACAAAGTGTTGTGTTTTTGGCAAATCCAATTCAACATAATACTTAGTACCACTCTCCATATTTTCAAGCATAGTGGTGGATGCATCATGTCATGGGTTTGCTTGTAATCGTTAAGGACTGCAGACTTTTTCAGGATAAAAAATCAATAGAATGGCACTAAGCATAGTCAAAATCCTACAGGAAAACCTGGTTCAGTCTGCTTTCCACCAGAAACTGGGAGATAAATGTACATTTCAGCATGACAATAACCTAAAACACAATGCCAAGTCTACATCTAAGTTGCTTACCAAGAAAACGGTAATGTTCCTGAGTGGCCAAGTTACAGTTTTGACTTAAATCTACTTGTAAAATCTATGGCATGACCTGAAAATGGTTGTTTAGCAATGATCAACAACCACTTTGACAGAGCTTGAAGAATTAAAAAAAAGCGCTTAAAGACAGACCCAGAAAGACGCACAGCTGTAATTGCTGCCAAAGGTGCTTCTACAAAGTATTGACTCAGGGGTGTGAACACTTGCGTAAATGAGATATTTCTAAAAACATATTTTCACTTTGTCAATATGGGGTATTGTGTGTATATGGGTGACATTTAAACAAATATTTAATACATTTTGAATTCAGGCTGTAAAACAACATAATGTGGAATAAGTCAAGGGGTATTAATGCAATCATCATGACGTGGCAGGTGATATTTTGCTTCTTGGAAGCTTGACTGCTGACAAACAAACAAAAAATGGGTCTGTATCAACAGTCGTCTTATGCAACAACAAAAAAAGTGGATTTACCAATTTAAGACTGGGAAAAACAGGACAGCAAGGCATCACTCAATCTTCAAGTATGTAGGCCTAGTTGACCTTGGCCAAAGGTTATAAGTGCAGCAGTGCAGTTGATGGGATACCTTACTGACGGTAAGAAAAGTATTTCATTCTGTTTAATGTAGTTTGTCTTTGAGGACAATGAAGCACCAATTTTAAATCTGAGCTGTGAACCTAAAACAATGCTAGCCTGTTGACTTGTTCAGTCATGGAAATTCAAACATAGCAATGAGTGAGTGTGGAGTGGAGTGGAGAGGATCCTGGAAGTTAGACTATTGAAATCTAAAATAATCCAGGCCTACATGTAGCTAACTGTATATCAAATCACAGCTTGTAGACTTGTTTATGTGCTGCTGTGCGGTTTGTTGCTAACCTTTTTTTTTTTTTTTTTTCCCTCGCTCAACTTTTTTCATTCAACTTTTTCCCCCCGGATGCTTTATCTGGACATGGTTCGTCAGGACCTCCACCAGCAGAAGCTAAGTAGTAACATTAACATTATGCCTTCTAATTGCAGTCGCTGTACTCATAATATACAGGAGAACGATCTCCTTATGGCAAGGATAGCTGTGCTGCAAGCCCAGCTTCAGATGCACTCGTTAGGCAAGGGTAATTTAAGTGTAGGATAGGATGAAAGAGCGTCTGTACCACCAATAAGTACAGATAGTAGTATAAATCCCCTCGCACAGTCCCTGCAGCCTGACAATTTTCTCATGGCTTCTGGAAGGAAATGCTCTAGGAATGTTCAACCGGTGTTGCTCATTCAGCCAACAGAAACGTTCAACCGGTTCTCCCCATTAAGCAATGGGTCGGAGTCAGAGGCCGATCCTTCTCTGGTCTCTCCCCCTCCCGTTACGGGGTCTGAGATGCCGAAGGCTCCCACCATTAGCTCTGACAAATTGAAAACCCTAGTCATTGGCGACTTCATTACCCCCAGTATTAGACTTAAAACAAATCATCCAGCGATCATACACTTTTTACCAGGGGGCAGGGCTACCGACATTAAGGCTAATCTGAAGATGGTGCTGGCTAAGGCCAAAACTGGCGAGTGTAGAGAGTATAGGGATATTGTTATCCACATCGGCACCAACAATGTTAGGATGAAACAGGTCAACAAGCGCAACATAGCTTCAGCGTGTAAATCAGCTAGAAAGATGTGTCGGCATCGAGTAATTGTCTCTAGTCCCCTCCCAGTTAGGGGGAGTGATAACCTCTACAGCAGAGTCTCACAACTCAATCGCTGGTTGAAAACTGTTTTCTGCCTCTCCCAAAAGATAATTGGCCCTCTTTCTGGGACTCGCCCACAATCAGGACTAAGCCTGGCCTGCTGAGGAGTGATGGACTCCATACTAGCTGGAGGGGTGCTCTCATCTTATCTATGAACATAAACAGGGCTCCAACTCCCCAAGCTCTACAATGAGATAGGGTGCAGGCCACGCAGCAGGCTGTTAGCCAGCCTGCCAGCTTCGTGGAGTCTGCCACTAACACAGTCAGTGTAGTCAGCTCAGCTATTCCCATTGAGACCGTGTCTGTGCCTCGATCTAGGTTGGGCCAAGCTAAACATGCGGTGTTCACCTAAGCAATCTCACTGGAATAAAAACCTCTTCCATTCCTGTTATTATTGAAAGAGATTGTGATATCTTACATCTCAAAATAGGGCTACTTCATGTTAGATCCCTCACTTCCAAGGCAGTTATAGTCAATGAACTAATCTCTGATCATAATCTTGATGTGATTGGCCTGACTAAAACATGGCTTAAGCCTGATGAATTTACTGTGTTAATTGAGGCCTCACCTCCTGGTTACACTAGTGATCATATGGTGTATAAAGTGGACAATACTATGTGGGAAGATGACACACTTCTTTTGAGTATAATGTTACGATAAATGAGTGAAGAGGTGTGGAGTCAGGCGCAGAGAGCAAAAGATGTGGGAAAAACACACTTTAATGTCCAGGAAAAATAACCTGAACAAAAAACAAATGATCAGAAATAATAACGGACAGCGCGAAACCTGAAAATGCAAACAAAATACACTCAAACACAGAACAGAGGAACAAGCCCGCACGAAACAGAAGCGGGCTGAACAAACTTATATAACCCCACCCTAACAAACAAACAAGAAACAGGTGATACCAATCAGACAAAACCAAAGGAACACAGAACAACGGATCGGTGATAGCTAGTAGACCGGCGACAACGACCGCCGAGCGCCACCCGAACAAGAAGGGGAGTCACCTTCGGTAATATTCGTGACATATAAATGGCATGGGTGTCGTAAGAAGCGGACCAAAGCGCAGCGTTGTGAGCGTACATATTCCTTTTTATTAGAATGTCGCCAACAAAAACAATAAACAATACAAAACGACCGTGAAGCTTAACAGGGCTATGATGCCTATAACAAAAGTCAACTACCCACACTGAAAGGAGAGAAAAAGGGCTACCTAAGTATGATTCCCAATGAGAGACAACGATAGACAGCTGTCCCTGATTGAGAACCATACCCGGCCAAAACATAGAACTAAAGAAACATAGAAAACAAAACATAGAATGCCCACCCCACATCACACCCTGACCTAACCAAATAGAGAAATAAAACGTCTCTCTATGGTCTGGCCATGACAATAAAAGGACGAAAAGCGTCCCAACATTGTAGGAGGAGATCCTCCCTCAACTTAAAATCCTTAGTGTATTATAATACAGATATATACATTCGTCTTGTCCTATATCTATGTGCCAATATCTTGTCACGTACAGCATACTTGGATATAACAACAGATGTGTCTATTTAATTTCTCTCCAACTTCCATGGAGCCTTAGATCAATAGCCTGTATGACAGATGAGGTCTTTTACTCAGCTATGCGCCAATATCGTATGACACACACCGCGCCTGGATATAACCCCAGTTGTGTGCTGTTCCTATTCTGTGTATAAGTCTAAATTTAACTCCCATTCTTCCAAAGCCTTTATGACAGAGGCATGAGGTTTTGAGAAGAAGATGATGATTCACCTCCTAGTCGGTGATCTTTCAGTCAGACAGCCTCCTGCTAGATTGTTTTCTGATGGCTAATAATATGATCATTACAACATGACCGAACAGCTCCTCTTCTCACAACTCTCCCTCCCTCCCTCCTTTATTCACTCATTCCCTCTATCCTCGCCTCTTCTCTTCCCACATCTCCCTCTCCCTCCCTACTCCCCTTGCTTATACCCCCTCTATCCAGCTCTCTTCTCCACTCATCCCTCTATCCTTGCAGGGGTAAATGTGGCCCCGTCAGAAGAAGCATATGCACAAAGCAGGAGAATCTGCAATTACTGCAGATGTAAGATGTCTCTGAACCCAGGCATGGGATCTCAGTGTGAGCTCTAGTCGCTGTGCCCATCAGTGACGTCACTCTCGGTGCTACGATGCGGTACACACTAACCCGGCGCCCAGCAGTGGGTGTCGACCCGTTTCCTCTCTGGTTCTGTTTTGATGTTTTGTTGTTCCGTATCAACCTTCATACAACAATAAGCTACTGATATTGTACCACAGACGTGTTCCTGTATGGAACATATAGTACAGTCATCTCTAAAGAACTTGTACCATAATGAATATAAATATATGCTCAATGTATAGACCTAACCTTTCTATGGAGGTGAACTGCCACTGTTTTGATACGCCATACCGTACTCTTTACTATGGTCTGTTCTCTCAGTATGTTGCAGATCTACTCAGTGTAAGGTACTTTAACCTAACAGAGCCACACCTCCCCCTGTTGAGGGAAAAGCGTACTGCTGCAGACCGTTTCCACAAGCATAACCACTGTTACTGTTAACTTTAAAACCCCTCATAACTAGGGCCAGGAGATTTTCCTGACCATGTGACAGGGATGTGAACAGGAAAAACGCCAGGCCCTACACCATCAAACTGAAACATGACCATTTTCATATCGTCAGAGTATTGGATAAATAATGTTACTCCAATGACTGTTGCTCAACAAATATACACAATAAACTCTCTATGATGTTCTACTAAAGTGTCTTGAAGTCCAAGCAAGGTACTGTACCCCTTACCAAGGGTTCTTCAACTTTTTAGCTCGTGACCCAAAAGAGAAATTGACCGTTCTCCCAGGACCCAAATCGTCATCCAATGACCCAAATTATGATGAAATAGTGGGTAATTATATTCTCATAACTCACGGCCCACCTCTCACATGCCCAGGGCGCAGTTTGGGTCCCGACTCATAGTTTAAGAAACCCTACATTAGACAAATGTTTTGCCAACATGTTGCGGCATGTTGAGCACTTCTGATCATTTACGCTCTGTTTCAATTCCGGCTGCCTAATGGAAGAATTCTCTGGGCTGGTATAGTTCACAGAAATAGCATTTTAGTCCCATGAATGATGAAAACGTTTAGTTCGACTAAAAGCTTACGATAGCTCCTGGTTTCTGCACTCACAAGTGCCAAAGGAAAGGAAAAATGTAATGCATTTAATTGGCAATCATCAAGAGATATGGCTCTCAGGGATATTATCAGATAATATGACTGTCTGTGCGCCAATTAGTTTGATTCAGGTTTTATGAGAATTTCATTTTTCCTCAATTAATTATGAATCCATTTTAATCTCTTCGATTTCCTTTCAATTGAATCACAGAAAAAATGAACAGGAAGTTAATAAGAAGCTTTTTGGGAAGAATTCTGTTGATGATCAGCTGGATCATCTTTTTCTATTCAGAATACGTGCTTTATTATCTATTCATTACCAATTATTAAGACATTTTACAAAACAAAACTAGATTTGACTTCATTATTCAACTTAAAGGAAGACTTCTACTCTACAGCATTCATAACACAATGCAAATGAGTTTTAAACAGAGCTATCACAGAAACAGAGATAAGCGAGGAATATGAGGCACCCAAGTGGATTCCAATGAAAACCTGTCAGTCTCACTGCATCTTGGGTTCATATTTGTTGGAGTTGCTAGTAACGTTTAAATAACAAAAGCAAACAGTGGCACAATAAACGGCTTCATAATGACTACTGCCTTTATTTCTCTGAATGTTGTCTGTCTTTTCTTTTTACCGTTGTACTTATTGTAAAAGTATCTGAAGCTATTATGAGTTCACCAATCATTATGCAAGAAAGTGAGTGTGTGTGTGTTGTGTGTTTGTGTATTCAGTATTCAGTACCATGGCCCAATAACTAAAGAGTCCAACCTCATTGAACTCAGTTTTAACTACCTGGCTGTAAGCTCCCCTTCCAAGGAGAGAACATTAATGTGTAAGACCATTAAACTCCCGGGTACTGTATGTTAATGATCTTGAGAAGGCGGTGAGGAGTGTGTGTGTGTGTGTGTGTGTGTGAGTGTTTGAGTGTGTATGAGTGTGCACGACCATGTGTGTGGGAGGGTGTGCATGTATGCATGCGTGTGCGCCTGTTTACGTACAGCTGGCCTACTGTATGTGTGTGTGTGTGTCTGTCTGTTGTATTGTCAAATCCTTTCGAGACTCCTGTAGGGACATCATCGTCAAATCACATTAATTGCAAGCTCAATGGATAAACACACCCTCTGTAGTCAAAACAAAAGGCCTATTGTAGAAGCCTGGTCTTCATTCAAAATATTGCATACACAGAACGCCCCTAGAATGAATTGAAGGAGTAATCAGTAGAACTATAAAATGAATTCCTTGTATGTGTTGGTGTGTTTGTGTTGTCTTTCTGCGAACGTTTCCCTTTCATGTACAGCCCTCCTCCCAAGAAAATTGCCATTGTGTTGTAAATGTGTGTGTGTGTATGTATGTGTGCATGCTTCTGTCTGCACACTTCTTACCAGTCCCTCTCCACTCTGCTGCTTTAGAAGGTTACCAGCAAAGGCATTTCTCCCTCTAACTCTCTGCTCTGAAGCCTCTCTGTAGACCTGTCCCCTCAGGGAACCCCCTTTACTGAAATAAAGCATTTCCAATGGCAATTAATATTAGAGCATGAAAATCACTGAGGAGGGGACCAAAGTGACATTCCCTCACCAGTGTCCTCACTCACTCTCCCTCCTCCTCCCTACTTCCTTCCTTCTTTCCTCGAGGGACAGACAGCTCCCTCTCTAAAGTACACGACACAGGCTCCATCATGTGGAGTTAATAGAGAGAGGACGGCTGGTTTGTTACTGCTACACTGCATGCTGGCGTCCCTGTATTAGAGGTCCCGTTTCTAACCTCCATGGTTCACTGTGTGATGTACTTCTACAGTTCCTGGGTGGTGTGTGTTTGCTAGACTTTGAGGTGTCGGCTCAAAGTGAAGAGAAGACATGTCCTACTATTGCTTTTTATCAGACGCATCTTCGGGTGTAAATGTTGTTACGGGATGAATAAGCCTTCTGAGAAGTCTACTGATGTGGAACAACCACTACCGGGAATACAGGTTGTTGTCTGTAAAGTCATTAATTTTACTGCAGTGGGCTAAATCAGGGTCACACAGAGTGTTTCTTGGTAGTCCTAAACAAACCAACTTTGAAACAAAAGTATACGCCGCCTCACATGGTGTCACGTCGTTCGTAAGAATGATGGTCGGACCAAGGCGCAGCGTAAGTATAGTTCCACATCTTTTAATGAATAAGTGAAACTGAAAACAAAATATCAAAACTTACAATGACCCGTGACTACGTAGTGCTCAAACACACACATAAACAATATCCCATAACCCACAGGTGGAAAAAATGCTACTTAAGTATGATCCCCAATTAGAGACAACGATAACCAGCTGCCTCTAATTGGGAATCATACGAATCACAAACCTAGAACCCCACACAGAAAATATAAACTAGAACAAAAACCCCTAGTCATGCCCTGACCTACTCTACCATAGAAAATACAGGTTTTCTATAGTCAGAACATGACACATGGGCTTAAAACAATGAGGACACCTGTGCCATGTCAGAAGCATACCACTCTGCATCCTCCTGCTGGCTTGCCTCTGAAGTTAAGCTGGGTTGGTCCTGCTTGGTCCCTTGATGGGAGACCAGATGCTGCTGGAAGTGGTGTTGGAGGGCCAGTAGAGGCACTCTTTCCTCTGATTAAATAAAATATCTCAGGGCAGTGACTGGTGACATTTCCCTGTATAGGGTGCAGTTGTGTCTCTGACTGATTAAATGAGATGACAGGATATTTTATCAAATCGATTACCTAACGTTTAATTGATTACATGATTGAATTAAACCATGCAACAATTAACTTATTAATAACCTGGGGCACCATGGAATAGTGTTTATGGAGCTTGCTGTCTTCCAAATACACTCTCTTAAAGATCTGAAGACCTTTTGTATCAATAGTAGTCAATTATTAATCGTCACCTTATTCAGTCTCATTCTGATTGTCGTAAAGTACTTGGTTATCTGCACAACCCCTGGCTAACAAGTTGAATCAGCAATACACAAATTGGCTTAATTATTTATTTACTAATCACACAGAATTACATGTATATACACAGGATAGATCATACATTGATTACTAATCATGTCATGAAGTCTCTAGTGGACTAACCCAATATGATAGCTGGTTACACAAGGGGGTTGGGTTTGAACGAAAGAGCAGGAAGACTGAGGGACAAAGAATTTGGGTCTCTATCGGACCTTGAGAAGCTATGCTTCTGTAATTGCAGAATTGTATGCATTCTAATAACCACTCATTCGGAAATGGAAAATACAAGATATATATTTACTCTGAGCTGCGCTTCGATAGAAGGGTCGAAGATGAATTACTGGTTTGCCCAGCAGAGATCGCCATTGTCCTTTGAAGAATCTTTCTGGTCGTAGCATTCTAGAGCGAATACGTTGAAGTACCCTGTCGTTCTTAGGAGATTGGCTGTCCTTTCCTAGGCCACATATGTTTACAGATGCAGCTGATAACTCGACATCTAGGATGTATTACTTCTTCTTTAGTGAATAATAGTTCAAAGTTCATACCGAGATTCCATAATCAGCTCGTGCTGTATTCTGTCTGGTCTAGTCGAAATTCACCGTTCCAGCTTGGTGATCGTCACCTCCACGTTGAAATTCTCCCTTTTTAACGTTTGGGCGGCAGTCCTCACATTTCTGGAACTAAATGTTAATTATCGTTACGGAGGCTTTTGTACTGGGGAGGAGAAGGGAGGTGTTTCATACTTCTAACCAATGTCTGTGCTCCAATGGGTGGGGTTACTGATTGAACATAAGTTTACTTATGAAACAATTCTCTCATTTAGAAGCTAAAATCACATTTTATCTTCTCACAAATAGTTTCGCAATATTTTGATGTAAATCTGATAACTAGAATGTGTAGACTTTCAAAGATACAATTATGTCGTCCTATCATCAGTAACAATCTACCAAAACAATGACTGATCTGACATCATATTCTGTCATTCTTCCATTACAGAAATATGGTCTCATTGTTTAACTTTCTGATGTTACCGTCCTGTAGAGTCTTCAAATCAAAGGGCTTTCCAAAAGGTAACAAAGGGCTTTCCAAAAGTCCATTCTGTAGAGTGCAGAGAGAGAGTTTCGGAATTTATGGGGGGTTCATAAACTGGTGGGGGGGAGAGTGCGAAGGGGGGGGGTGTATGACCCTCACCCAACAGGACAAAGTCATGACAGTACTGTCTTTTGGATGGGACTTTAAACGGATATCCTGACTCTCTGTGGTCACTAAAGATCACATGGCACTGTGCCCTGGCTAAATTCCCAATATGACCATCATGGCCACCTAATCATTCCCAGCTTCCAATTGTCTCATTGAACCCCTGTAACTATTCCCCAGGTCGTTGCTGTAAATTAGAATATGTTCTCGGTCTACTTACCTGGTAAAATAAAATAAAAATAGTTTGCATCCCAATATTACACTTTATATAAATCACTGATGACAGAAATATAACAAAACTGTTTGACATAAACACCAGATTTTTGGTGAAATTTGAGTTTTGAGTTTTGTGAAATTCTGAAAGACATGAATAACATTCCATCCATGGGACCACTAGGTAATTTGACTGCAGGAAAAGGGCTACTTCTTGAGTTGCCTTCAGAGCAATATCAAATCAAATCAAATGTTATTAGTCACATGCGCCGAATACAACAGGTGTTGACCTTACAGTGAAATGTTTACTTACGAGCCCCTAACCAACAATGCACTTAAAAAGAATAAGGATACGAATAAGAAATAAAAGTAACAAGTAATTAAAGAGCAGCAGTAAAATAACAATAGCGAGACTATATTCAGGGGGGTATAAAGTGACAGGAGTTATTAAAGTGACTATGTATAGATGATAACAACAGAGAGTAGCAGCAGTGTAAATGGGGGGGGGTGCAAACAGTCTGGATAGCCATTTTATTAGGTGTTCAGAGGTCTTATGGCTTGGGGGTAGAAGCTGTTTAGAAGCCTCTAGGACCTAGACTTGGCGCTCCAGTACCGCTCGCCATGTGGTAGCAGAGAGAACAGTCTATGACTAGGGTGGCTGGAGTCTTTGACAATTTGTAGGGCCTTCCTCTGACACCGCCTGGTATAGAGGTCCTGGATGGCAGGAAGCTTGGCCCCAGGGATGTACTGGGCCGTTCGCACTACCCTCTGTAGTGCCTTGTGCTTGGTGTGCTTGGACCAAGTTAGTTTGTTGGTGATGTGGATACCGAGGAACTTGAAGCTCTCAACCTGCTCCACTGCAGACCTGTCGATGAGAATGGGGGTGTGCTCCTGGACTGTGTTATAACTATGCTGTTCCTTGCTCTGGTTGTATCACTGCCTGGTATGGCACAAGGCACTACAGAGGGTACAGTGCCTTGTGGTCGAAGGCCGAGCAGTTGCCATACCAGGCAGTGATACAAGGATGCTCTCGATGGTGCAGCTGTAAAACCTTTTGAGCATCTGAGGACCCATGCCAAATATTTTCAGTCTCCTGAGAGGTGATAGGTTTTGTCGTGCTCTCTTCTCGACTGTATTGGTGTGCTTGGACCAAGTTAGTTTGTTGGTGATGTGGATACCGAGGAACTTGAAGCTCTCAACCTGCTCCACTGCAGACCTGACGATGAGAATGGGGGTGTGCTCCTGGACTGTGTTATAACTATGCTGTTCCTTGACTTCGATTGATGTAAAGGCTAAGAAGGGGCTTTAATTACCCAGGGCGCTGTTCCACCAGAAACACACACACTCTCCTGTCCTCCTCCTGTCCTTCATTTTAAACCCACTCTCTTTTCAAGCAATTACGTCTTCTTTTCTTCAGCGCTAGACTCCCTGACTTTAAGTTTGGGCTTTAACTCAACATGACATCATGGACTATTGAAGTTGACATTATCAGGGGTGGCGCTAACTCTATAAGGGGCCAGGATTACAGTCATTGCTAAAACCGATGTATTACTGATCATTAATGATCAAACGCTATGTGTACAGTGCCTTGCAAAAGTATTCACCCACCTTGGCGTTTTTCCTATTTTGTTGCATTACAACCTGTAATTTAAATGTATTTTTATTTGGATTTCATGTAATGGACATACACAAAATAGTCCAAATTTGTGAAGTGAAATGAAAAAATAACCTCTTTCAAAATGTTTTTAAAAATTACAAATTAAAAGAAAGTGCATATGTATTAACCCCCCTTGCTATGAAGCCACTAAATAAGATCCGGTGCAACCAATTACCTTCAGAAGTTACATAATTAATTAAATAAAGTCCACCTGTGTGCAATCTACGTGTCACATGAGTTTATATACACCTGTTCTGCACGGTCCCAGAGTCTGCAACACCACTAAGCAAGGGGCACCACCAAGCAAGCGGCACCATGAAGACCAAGGAGATCTCCAAACAGGTCAGGGACAAAGTTGTGGAGAATTACAGATCAGGGTTGGGTTATAGAAAAATATCAGAAACTTTGAACATCCCACGGAGCACCATTAAATCCATTATTAAACAACTTAAAGAATATGGCACCAACAAACCTGCCAAGAGAGAGCCGCCCACCAAACCTCACGGACCAGGCAAGGAGGACATTAATCAGAGAGGCAACAAAGAGAGATTTGAGACTGGGATAGAGGTTCACCTTCCAGCAAGACAATGACCCTAAACATACTGCTAAAGCAACACTTGAGTGGTTTAAGGGGAAACATTTAAATGTCTTTGAATGGCCTAGTCAAAGCCCAGACCTCAATCCAATTGAGAATTTGTGGTATGACCTAAAGATTTCTGTACACCAGCAGGAACCTATCCAACTTGAAGGAGCTGGAGCAGTTTTGCCTTGAAGAATGGGCAAAAATCCCAGTGGCTAGATGTGCCAAGCTTATAGAGACATATCCCAAGAGACTTGCAGCTGTAATTGCTGCAAAATGTGGCCCTACAACATATTGACTTTGGGTGGGATGAATAGTTATGCACGCTCAAGTTTTCTGTTTGTTGGTCTTATTTCACAATAAAAGTGGTAGGCATGTTGTGTAAATCAAATGATACAAACCCCCAGAAAATCTATAATAATTCCAGGTTGTAAGGCAACAAAATAGGAAAAATGCCAAAGGGGTGAATACTTTCACAAGGCACTGTAGGTATCATGTTCCTTGGGTGAAGAACCATTGAAATCAAAGCACACTAGAAATGCAATCACATGATTAACTTAAAAGTGTTTGATGCCATTCTCTCCCTCTCTTCGCTGGCTAATATTGGCATTGCAAGTTGAACGTCATCATCGCATGTTTTTCTTCAACAGTGTTAAACGCCTTTCTCTGTGTCTGTGTGTCTCTGCTTTAGTCTAATAATACCAGCCCTATATAGGCAGTAGGGCTACACTGTGCTGTGTTGTGTGCTCTAGCTGCTGGTTCTCTGGGGACACTTGCAGTCCATTTCCTTGAGATGTCAGGATCAGCAGTAGGGAGCGCTGGGCTTAGCCCCCTGTTGGCATTGATCTTTGGTTAATCTCCCCTCTGTCTCCCAGGGCACCGGCCCTGGTCTGACTTTGAACGATTAAAGAGTCCCTCAAGTCAGTCTGATGCAGCATTACCATGCATCACTAATGGCCCCGGACGTTGGTCTCCGTCTCTCTTTCCATTGTTCTTTCTCCATTCTGCTCTCTCTCTCTCCCTCCCTCCATATCTCTATCCCAGTCTCTTCTCCATCGGTCTCTTCTAATGCTCAATCATCTCCTTTCGGCTTCTTTCACTCCCTCTCTCTGTCACCCTCTCCATCGCTCACTCTCTTTCTCCATCTCTCTCCCATTAACCCTTTGTTGGGGACACAGGGTTCTGTATTACTGTCAGAATTATCACCACTCTTGCGTTATGTTGCCTCAGATCCCCTACAGGACAGGAAGCGTGATGAGGATTTCATAGCGAAGTCATTGTGATAAAAGATAGGCTATATTGAGTGCTTTATGCATGGCAAGGTTGGTGCTATTACTTAAAGTTGACATATTATCAAGTATACCATTACTGGAATCACTTATCTACTACACCTACTGTATGCATATGAGAAAATACATTTGTCATTGTATTTACCAAGTATGGATGTAAAGGTAAATGCAACATTTGTCAATGTATTTGTCATGCATGCCTGGATAAGAATATACCAACACATTTGATTCGATTTTCTTTATAGGTTGAATATAACTTCCTCAAATACATAGTATTTTTTTAAACAAATATTGTAAGAAAATGAAAACACTGTTAACATCAACTTTTTAATTTAATAAATATGATTGTAAATGCATAAAACAATTACACACAGCACATTTAAAGGTCAAAACAAAAAATATTGTACACCTAAACTTTTGTATTTTTATATAAAAGCTTTACAGTAATAAAACTCTGTCTACAAAAATAATCTCACGAACTCTATGGGGGAAGAGAGCGAAGTTATAGCTTAGGGATGAACAAAATCAAGTCCTCAGGAAGTGTCTCTGCTGGCTTCCTTTTAATGCCTTCTCACAGCTGGATAATGTCCTAAAATGGACACCATACTGCTGGTTTCACTGGTAGATATCAGACCTTGTTTGAGATGTTAAACAAGGTTTTACGGTGTCCATATTAGAACTGCTTTAGAAACAAGACATTCAGGCTGTTGAGAACTGGACATGCCCGTTTCTTAGTCTAGCTAGTCTGTCATTCGTATACAGCCCAGCCCACACCTTGGGTTCCTGTCCTGTGACATCATAGTATGTTATAACATCACAAAATGTCTGAACATCCCGACCCAGAGTTTCCCTATCACTTGCCAGCAGAGCTTCCAGGAAGTTCCACCTGTCCGCCTCCATTTGTGAACCTGAAGGATTCAAAGGCAGAAGGTGCTTAACTTGAGCCAGTGTGGGCCGGTGGATTCGTTCTCAGCTAAATATTGCCTAAGGGGTGGTTCTGAGAGCTCCGCCATTGTTCTGTTGGTCAAAATACTTATATGGAGCACGAAAGCTTGTTATTTGAAGACTTATGTTAAAGAGACCATTCACTCAGAAAAGTCTCTTAAATCCTTTAATGTGATAATCAGGAGTAAATATAGGGTCATATTGCTAGAGTTTCCTGCTGCTCTGATGGAGTTCTATATTCTGTAGTTCAACCAGACATTTGTTAAAACATTAGCCAAAAGCTGTTACAATGTCATAGTTTTTGATACACATAAAATAGCAACTTTATAGTATTCTTTGAGAGGAAATACCTATGTTCTTGTCGATTTGAAAGTAAAAAATAAAAACAGAAGATGAAATTAGGTTTGTTATTTAAAAAAGTACTAGCATGCAGCCTCAAATATACATGTTTAAACCAGAGGATGGGCCCTTTTTCATAATGAAAAAAGAAGCTTTGCCATGAACTAACTCATTGTTACATTGCTATGTGAAAAGACCTCTTATTTAAGATCAAAGACATGAACATTGTCCTGTTTCTTTCTCGATTTACACTACCAGTCAAAAGTTTGGACACCCCTACACATTCAAGGGTTTTTCTTTATTTTTACTATTTTCTACATTGTAGAATAATAGTGTAGACATCAAAGCTTTGAAATAACACATGGAATCATGTGGTAACCAAAAAAAAGTGTTACTCAAAATATATTATATATTTGAGATTCTTCAAAGTAGCCACCCTTTGCCTTGATGGCAGCTTTGAACACTCTTGGCATTCTCTCAACCAGATTCATGAGGTAGTCACCTGGAATTAATTTCAATTAACAGGTGTGCCTTGTTAAAAGTTTATTTGTAGAATTTGATTTCCTTTTTTATTTTCCGAGTTTGAGCCAATCAGTTGTGTTGTGACAAGGTAGGGGTGGTATACAGAAGATAGCCTATTTGGTAAAAGACAAAGTCCATATTATGGCAAGAACAACTCAAATAAGCAAAGAGAAACAACAGTCCATTATTTCTGTAAGACATGAAAGTCAGTCAAGGTGGAACAGTTCCAGAACTTTGAAAGTTTCTTCCAAGTGCAGTCGCAAAAACCATCAAGCACTATGATGAAACTGGCTCTCATGAGGACCGCCACAGGAAAGGAAGACCCAGAGTTACTTCTGCTGCAGAGGATAAGTTTGTTAGAGTTACCAGTCTCAGAAATTGCAGCCCAAATAAATGCTTCAGAGTTCAAGTAGCAGACACATCTCAACATCGACTGTTCAGAGGAGACTGTGTGAATCAGGCCTTCATGGTTGAATTGCTGCAAAGAAACCACTGCTAAAGAACACCAATAAGAAGAAGAGACTTGCTTGAGCGAAGAGATATGAGCAATGGACATTAGACTGGTGGAAATCAGTTCTTTGGTCTGATTAATCCAAATTTGAGATGTTTTGTTCCAACCGTCATGTCTTTCTGAGACGCAGAGTAGGTGAACGGATGATCTCCGCATGTGTGGTTCCCACCGTGAAGCATGGAGGAGGTGGTGTGATGGTGCTTTGCTGGTGACACTCTGTCTGTGATTTATTTAGAATTCAAGGCATACTTAACCAACATGGCTACCACAGCATTCTGCAGCGATACACCATCCAATCTGGTTTGTGCTTAGTGGGACTATCATTTGTTTTTCAACAGGACAATGACCCAAAACACAACTCCAGGCTGTGTAAGGGCTATTTGACCAAGAAAGAGAGTGATTCAGTGCCTCATCAGATGACCTGGCCTCCATAATCACTCAACCTCAACCCAATTGAGATGGTTTGGAATGACTTGGACCGCAGACTGAAGGAAAAACATTCCAGGTGAAGCTGGTTGAGAGAATGCCAAGAGAGTACAAAGCTGTCATCAAGGCAGAGGATGGCTACTTTGAAGAATCTTAATTATAAAATACATTTTGATTCGTTTAACACTTTTTTGGTTACTACATGATTCCATGTGTTATTTCATTGTATAATAATATTGAAGACATTAATACTATGTAGAAAATAGTAAAAAATTAAGAAAAACCCTTGAATGAGTAGGTGTGTCCAAACTTGACTGGTACTGTACATTCTAGGTTGTGTGTTGGTGGGTGGGTGTTCATGTGTGTGTATACAATATGTATGCAACATAGTTCAAGTCACTTGCGATATTTTAGCATCACTGTCCAGCTACAGTAGAATAATGGTTATGTGAAGATTCCAGAAATATAACCATTTCCCCTCCATAATTGTCTTTATGGAATGACAAGGACAGTAAGGGTCTTCTGAAATGCCATAACCATCAACCAAACAATCACGTCTGTCAGAACAACACTTCGGGGTTCGACTGCGTCTAACCCTGCTTCTCAAAACAAGTTAACCATCCATGTACCCTACCATCTGCGCTCTACTTCCTTTGGTTCTTGAAAGCGGGTATAATACGCTACAGAGATGGAGAACACAGGGCCGAGACTGGGGGACATTAGCCTAAATGTGTCACCAACCTTAACCAGCATTGAGCTTGACTGGCTGCATTAACTAAATTCCTGACTAGACTTGCAGTTCTGTTCTTCCTATTTCAATGCCCTGGTGTGTCTTGCCCTAAAAGGCAGTCCACTCTTTTTTTCGCTCTGAATGCTCCACTTGATATTTCATTTTAAAGCAGCTGTTTTTCATTTTAACTTTCGCAACCTCCAAATTGGGACGTCAGTTAACTTCGGGAAAAAAAGTTACTTTGAGAGGATATTGACCGATTTTGATGCCCCCCAAATAACTGCCCTTTGCCCAGTTCTCCTCTATGAAATCAAGTGTAACTAATGCATGGTGTCAGAGGGAACTGAAAACATAATGCATCTACATTGGCTTCTCTTGAAGTCCCTATCATGGTAGCAGGCTAGCACCACGGTTCTCAGGCCAAGCTAATACATTGGGGGAAAAAACAAAGTGTCCTACAGCTAGTGTTTCTCGTTAAATATAGCTCGTAGTGTAGAGATTAACAGCAAAGTTCAATAAAATCACCAAATCAAGAGTGACTACCAAACCCTGTATCTGTCTTCGAATTATTACATTGTAAGCAAAAACAAAACATTTTAGTACAAAAGAGTATTGTGCCATAATCAGCTTTTCGTGAGACAGTGAACAGAACGGAAACAAAATGGTTGTATTAATAATTGATATAGTTTTTCAGTTTGCAATTTGTTATTAAAATACACATATATCACAGACATTCATGATTTACAAAATAAATGTGATATACTTTAAAGGATATTCTTATGAATAAATAGTGTACCACCTCTGTTAGCAACACACAGTAGCGAAAAAGGATGTAAGACACTTACAGTAAGCTAACCGAAAGAGTTGTTTTTTAGGCTTTTTTTTCTTTAGATCATGCTGGCTTTCCATTTGTAGTTATGTACTTGACTTTGTATAAATACATTTCATCAAAAAAGATTTTTTTATTGGATAGACTTATATTACGTATAAAAAAAACAACAACCTGTATACAGTTTCTTCTGGTTTTCACAGAGCACAGTAAGTGTCAGCAAAGTCAGTAAAGTCCAACATGCACAGGTATAAAGCTCAAAACCATTGTGTCCGCTCAAATGATTCAAAAAGTCCATGACACTGAATGGAGTTGCTGTTTTCGGAGTTGTCCAGAGTTCTTAAATGTTGATGTACGTGGGGAGTTCCGTTGAGAACTTGACATGTGCGTGAGGTTTGATGCATCCTTTAAATGAGAAGATGATGGGAGACAGAGACACGAGGAGAGACGTCAGAAGACATTCCAGTCAGTATGAGTTAAGTCACATTTCTCCACAATGAATGAGGCTCTTGCTTACTTATTTTCCACTATAATTTTCTGGAATTTTTTTCTCATTTTGTCTGTCATAGTTGAAGTGTACCTATGATGAAAATTACAGGCCTCTCTCAACTTTTTAAGTGGGAGAACTTGCACAATTGGTGGCTGACTAAATACTTTTTTGCCCCACTGTACATGTTTTAAAAAAAAAAAAAAGTGGCGTATTCATTTACCGATGGGCCTTGTGTTCAACTCTGTGTCCATAAGCTCCGGAGAAGTCACCAGCTCCATCGGAGTGTTCGGGGACACCAGGGTGCTTTCCGTCGGACTTACTGGACTCGGGATCATTTCTTGTTCTTTTTCGTTCTGCATCTGCGCATAGACGTTGAGGCCTGGGATCTTCCTTGAGGAAAGATTTACAATGAGACGGGGGATAAAGAAATTTGCCAAACTAATAAAATGGGAGAGGGATTGCCTGCCTCGGGGACCAAATAATTCTGATGCTCCTCTTTTGCAACCCAATAGTGTGTAGCCGCACCCAGGAGATATACCCAGTTGACTTAAATGCTTTGTTTCGATGCCTTCCGGCATGTCTAATTTTGTATATATTTGTATGTAAAATAGGATTATACTGTATGCTTGTGGAAGGCAGAGGAGTTGTAGTCGTTGTTTGTGTGTGTCTGTAAGTTGCTGTTCGTATGTGTATGTTTGTATTTGATGCAAAAAAAAGGGAACACAAAAATACAATATTATAAAAAAAGGCAATTAGACATTCTACTGTATAAACACATTTATGCGTTGTTTCGCTTTCGCTCTTTCTCTCCCTCTTCTGTTTCCCTCTATAGATCTCGTCTCATTGACCCCTACTGCCCTTTCACACAGAACTGTACCATGGTGGACGGAAATAATTTCACATTTCAGAAAGGTCAACTAGCAAAGCTCAAAGGGCTAAATATTGATAATGCCTGAAGGCTGACTGGCATTTCATTTGCGGACAGAGAAAATGCCTCGACAAAAGGATTCTAAGAAAGTTGAAAGAGATAAGCCATTTCTCCCTTGAAACTGAAAGTTTTCACACAGACGTTTGATAGACAGTATTTTTGTTAAATGCCAAAATGTCTAGACACTCAGTAACTCCCATTTGGTTAGTAATTTTCCCCAATTTCCTATCTGATGTATAACCATAAATATACTGTAGCTCACAATTGGGGTCAGAAGTGGGATTAGACCCTAGTCGAACAATGATATCAGAGATCACTCCTCAGTGTCCTAGCCAATTCAAAATGTTTCGTCAACACTCAGGAACTTTCCCACTTGGTTAGCAACATTCTCCCAATGTCCTAGCAACTTACAACCAGATATGGGTTATAGAGATCATCTCTACAGTATATCATGAGCACTGTACCTTTTGAATTTGTAGACGACAAATATCGCCAAACCCAGAACCACAACCGACAGCAGCATCAGCATGGCCGAGCCGCTGTGGTTCTCACTCGTGTCCACTAGGGGCGCTGTAGAGGTGGGAGACAAGAGTCACACAGTACAGTATACATTGAATTCCAAACAGTTTCCATAGAGAAGAAGTCAACATGAAAAGTGACACCTACTAATTAATAAAATACAAAAAATAACAATAAAATAACAATAAAAAAATATAAAATTGTATTGTGATTATGTTTTTGATACGGTAGGTATTTATTGACTTCTCTTACTCTTTATCTTATAAGCCCCTAGGACAGTAGCAGCATCCCCAAAAGGAAGAGGCACACATACTTGTAACGATGCTCACTCTCTGAATGTCTCTGTGTAGCTACATGATGGGAGCCAATCAGACAACAGGGTTGGGGTGGTGTTAGTCGCTGGGCAGGAAATAGACCTCCTGGGCCTGTATTCACAAAGCGTCTTAGTGTAGGAGTGCTGATCTAGAATCAGGTCCTTCCTTTCCATATAATCTTATTTGTTATGATCTAAAATGCAAAACGGATCCTAGATCAGAAGTTCTACTCTGAGACGCTTTTTGAATACGGGGCCCTGGCTCTTCTATCTAGAACTATCTCTATCCATCTATATAGTCATTTAAAAGACCCAGTTATCCACAATACCCGAGCAAACACAAACAAAATGTAGGTATTTGTATTAGAAGAGATGCAGACACTTACCTGCTGACAAATGTGCAGTGTATACTGTGACCTGGACCCCAGGCCGAAGGGTGAACTGGACCAGGTTTTGGTTGAGGGCGCTAAGCAAGATTTCAGAGAGCTAGAGAGGGAGAGACAAACAACAACAAAAACATTCCTTTAAAATATATGGCGCATCGATTTACATAATAATTAGAATATTAAGATTTCTAAATCAACTTATTGGAGCTTTTTATATCAAAGATCCGTGAGAGTAAATGTACATTTAGCGTCATATCCAGAGCGATTTACAGGAGCAATTAGGGTTAATTGCCTTGCTCACGGGTCCTGTCACCGACAACGATGAGACAGCCTATAGGGAGGAGGTCAGAGACCTGGCAGTGGGGTGCCAGGACAACTACCAATCCCTCAATGTTTTAAAAATGGTTTATTTAACCAGGTAGGCTAGTTGAGAACAAGTTCTCATTTACAACTGCGACCTGGCCAAGATAAAGCAAAGCAGTGCGACCCTTACAACAGAGTTACACATGAAACAAGCGTACAGTCAATAACACAATAGAAAAAAAGAAAGTCTATCTACAGTGTGTGCAAATGGCATGCGGAGGTAAGGCAATAAATAAGCCATTGTAGCAAAGTAATTACAATTTAGCAGAATTAACACTGGAGTGACAGATGTGCAGATGATGAATGTGCAAGTAGAAATACTGCAGTGCAAAAGAGCAGAAAAGTAAATAAAAATATGGGGATGAGGTAGGTAGATTGGATGGGCTATTTACAGATGGGCTATGTACAGCTGCAGCGATCGGTTAGCTGCTCAGATAGCTGATGTTTAAAGTTAGTGAGGGAAATATATTGCTCATATATTTGTGAGCAAGACAAAGGAGCTGATCATGGACAACAGGAAAAGGCCAGGCCGAACAGGCCCCCGTTAACATCGACGGGGCTGTAGTGGAGCAGGTCGAGAGTTTCAAGTTCCTTGGTGTCCACATCACCAGCGAACTATCATGGTCCAAACACACCAAGACAGGGCACGACAAAACCTTTTCCCCCTCAGGAGACTGAAAAGATCCTCAAAAAGTTCTATAGCTGCTATATAGCTAATTGTCGCAGTAGAGGACCTTGTGCATTTCAGGTAAAATAACAACTCAATGTTTATATCCCAGGACAAATTAGCTAGCAACAGCAAGCTAGCTAAATAGGACAAATTAGCTAGCAAGTGCAAGCAACTAGCTAAATTGCCATACATGTTTAATGCTTTTCGACCTGTCCCCAAATTAATGTCATTGGTTCAGAGTTTGTTTCAATATTTTAACCTGCGTGTCGTGGTTGCATTTGGTGTAGGGGGACAAAAAAGATTTATGCACGATGGCGCACGCGCGCAGCCGGTTTGGGTTCCGTGTAAGACCAAAAGGCTCCTTAACAGCTCCACCCCCAAGCCATAAGACCGCTGAACAATTAATCAAATGGCCACCCAGACTATTTACATTGACCCCCCCCCCCCCAATTTGTTTTTACATGTACAAATTACCTTAGACTAACCCACTCATTATTGTTATTTTGTGTTACTTTTAGTATTTTTTACTTTAGTTTATTTGGTAAATACTTTCTTAACTCTTTCTTGAACTACATTCACTGTTGGTTAAGGGCTTGTAAGTAAGGATTTCACGGTAAGGTCTACACTTTTTGTATTCGGCGCACATGACTGATTAACAGATGTTCACTTAGTCGGATCGGGGATTCAAACCAGCAACCTTTCGGTTACTGTCCCAACGCTCTTGACCGCTAGTCAATAGATCAACACTAAATCAAATCCAACTGTATCTAAACTGCATAAAATCATCTCAATACACTTCACCGTACAGTATAAAAGAGACAGAATATAAGACATCATTAAATAGTACGCCTACTCTAGTCATATTATTGGTTAGTTTCAGAATGAGTTTCTTCTCATGCATACCATGCTGAGGCAGAACTTTCCACCACATACTTACTGATACCCACAACCAATGACTCGCTGATACTATCCCCCCCCCCCCGGTTCACCGCACGCTCCCTCCACCCAGAAACCCATTTAAAGAGAAATATCTATGGATGAATCCGTGCCGGTTCTCACCACTTCAATACATAATGCAGGGCCTATTTGATGAAAAACCTTGCTTTTACACCGGGTATTTTAGAGCGACAAGTAACCTTCTGCACATAGAACGTGCAGTTTGGACATAAATCAGACATATCACCCTGACCTTGAGGCTACAGCTGGAATACGGTGTTCCATTTCATGATGCTTCCAATTTAGCCCGGACATAGTCCCCTGAACTGTACCGTCCATATGATATCAAATCGCACAAACGATGAGTTGTACTATTATACATCTAAACTGTAACACATTATGTCAGATATGTCATTTAACAAAGTTGTATCCTTTTCACGTTGCATTCAGGCCAAAGACTAAAAACAGAGAATCTGTACGCAGGTCATGCATAGAACGACCCTGGCCAAACAAATTCCCTTTTCCCTGCGGAATCCATCTTATTTCTTTGCTAGGCTTCATTAAATTTTATCTGCCTCATTTACCAAATGAATTGTGATACGAGTAGTTTCTCCCAGTCCTTCACATTGCTTCCAGCTTTTAGATTTCCTACCAAGTTTAAAATTAGACTCCAGCTATGAATAATTACTTTTTCCTCACTCTGTATCGGGCTCACTAAATCTATTATACAATCTAATAAGCACAACCGCACATTACACTTTCAAGATGCAAACCTTGAATAAAGATGTATTGCTGCGGCCTGAGTGGTTCTATTCTACTCACATCTTTTTAATGATCATCCATGATCTATTATATGGGCCGTGGAGCTAATTCAGTCCATCTTGATACCTGCTGCTGATTCAGAATCAGCAGAGACACCATCTTTGTCAGGATTTATTCCTGTGAAAGACTGCAACCCCCGCCCTCTCACATAGAGATGACTCGGGGAATTCTACAGTAAAGTTGTCCGCAGAGATGGCTTTTAAAAGCTTGTCACACTTATTGATGAGGCTAGTTGATTTCTGCAGAGTGTGTGTGTGTGTGTGTGTGTGTGTGTGTGTGTGTGTGTGTGTGTGTGTGTGTGTGTGTGTGTGTGTGTGTGTGTGTGTGTGTGTGTGTGTGTGTGTGTGTGTGTGTGTAAGCCCATGTGGACAATGGCATGTTGGCATCTACTGGCATCTACAAATTGGCATCTACTGGAGAAAATATGAAGCCTTATAAGCCATACAAATACGTTGCAATTCTGTTTTCAGACCATGTAGCAGTATAGACCAACACAGCTATGTATTAGTGAGGAATGTTAGAAAAATGAATATTTCTAAGCCTACTCATGTTTAGTTCAGTGGAGACGTCTAAATTATGCCAAATGGAATAACAAGGAAATCAACAGATGGCGAACATGTTGGTGCAAGAAAACAAGTGCTTAGCCGTCAAACCCAAACATCCAACAAGCAGAGTAATATCCCCCTAAAATATAGCTCCAAATGCCATTCAGTGATAAGTGTTTGTCAAATGAACGCATAAAAAGTATGCTACTACTCCCACTCAAACATCTGGCATGAATCAATACAGGAACGTAATGTATTCAATTTTATGATTTACTTTTATGGTAGTTGTCAGATACCCATTTTGCTAATAGTTAACTGACAGGTAACACTGACCGATATGTTTTTTGAACCTGTCACAAGCATTGAATAAACCTTTATATCATGCATTTTGAATAAGGCTAAGGCCTATAATATGTTATGTCTATGTTTCAACTCACACAAAATGCCTGTTCTTTAATCAATTATACCTGGTCTAAATGAGCTGAGTTCTTCTCTGGCTTGCCCTCTGTTAACTCTTTGTCTGGCAGGAGGAAAAACTCTGCAGCCGTGGGCAACCCTGGTAGGACGGTGACAAGGAGCAGCTCCGGGCTCACCCCTGTGGCCTAGAGAAAGATGAGGAGGAGGGAGAGAAAGAAGAGAGAGATGAGAAGGGGTAGAGGGGTAGGATGAGGAGTTGGGAGAGGAAGTGGAAAAGAGGAAGCGGGAGATGGAGGGGGAGACGAGGATGATGGAAGAAAAGGGAGATGGAGAGCAGGAAGATGAAGAGGGAGGAAGGAGATGGAGAAGAGGGAGATGGAGAGGAGGAAGAAGAGGGAGATGGAGAGGAGGAAGAAGAGGGAGATGGAGAGGAGGAAGAAGAGGGAGATGGAGAGGAGGAAGAAGAGGGAGATGGAAAGGAGGAAGAAGAGGGAGATGGAGAGGAGGAAGATGAAGAGGAAGATGGAGAGGAGGAAAGGGAAAAAGAACAAAGAGGACCAGAATGGATTGCTTTTCATGTCACTAAGCACATCAATGTGGAAAGCAGTGGTATCGAAAAATAGGAATTGTCTGTATGATCATAATTAGTGTGACTGTGATACTCACTGTGATGCATTATTACTAACATCAATGAGACTTAGATCTGAAATGATCATACTACTCAGGTCCTGAGCTGTTTGTATCAAATATGGTATGATTTCCGTTCTCAAATATACCGAATAGTATGAGCAATTCAATACATTTTGTGAATACGACAATGTCTATCCAACATGTCATATGTGGATTTGAAGTACATTATACAGTTGAAGTCAGAAGTTTACATACACTTAGGTTGGAGTCATTAAAACTCATTTTTCAACCACTCCACATGTTTCTTGTTAATTAGCAAACTATCGTTTTGGCAAGTCAGTAAGGACATCTACTTTGTGCATGACAAGTGATTTTTCCAACAATTGTTTACAGACAGATTATTTCACTTATAATTCACATTCTTAAAATCAAATGGTGATCCTAACTGACATAAGACAGGGCATTTTTACTATGATTAAATGTCAGGAATTGTGAAAAACTGAGTGGCTAAGGTGTATGTAAACTTCCGACTTCAACTGTATATACAAAAGTATGTGGGCACCCCTTCAAATGAGTGGATTAGGCTATTTCAGCCACACTTGTTGCTGACAGGTGTATAAAATTAAGCACACAGCCATGCAATCTCCATAAACAAGGGCCTTTCTGAAGAACTCAGTGAATTTCAACGTGGCACCATCATAGGATCCCACCTTTCCTACAAGATGTATTTGTATTTATATGGCCTCCACAAACACGACCCTGAACTCACAGGCGACCAGCAATTCCATAGTTCAATGTGACAGGGAAGGCAGTGCAACAGCAATTTACAACGTACTTGAAGTCATTTCCCCTTGCCAGTTATCATAAAACGTGGATTCATCTCAGTCACAACCTGAGGTCACAGGGAATGTATTGTAAAGTGGGCCACAGACTAAATACACTGAACCAAAATATAAACGCCAAAGTGTTGATAAACAAAGCGTTTCATGAGCTGAAAAAAAATTAATAAAATAAAAAATATATATATTTTTTTTTCTCCATATGCACAAAAAGCTTATTTCTCTCAAATGTTGTGCACAAATTTGTTTACATCCCCATCAGTGCTCCTTTCCAGAATAACCCATCCACCTGACAGGTGTGCAACTGGCATGCTGACTGCAGGAAAGTCCACCAGAGCTGTTGCCAGATCATTTTCATATCTCTACCACAAGCTGCCTCCATTAGAGATTTTGGCAGTACGTCCAACTGGCCTCACCTAGACCGCATGTAACCACTCCAGCCCAGGACCTCCACATCTGGCTTCTTTACCTGCACCTGCGGGATCGTTTGAGGGGGGGTTGTGATTGGCTGGGCCTGGCTCCTAAGTGGGTGGGCCTATGCCCTCCCAGCCCCACCATTGGCTGTGCCGCTGCCCAGTCGTGTGAAATCCATAGAATAGGGTGTAATGAATTTATTTAAATTGACTGATATCCTTATATGAACTGTAACTCAGTAAAATCATTGAAATTGTTGCATTTATATTTCTGCTTGGTATATACTCTCTGTGTGTGTGTGTGTGTGTGTGTGTGTGTGTGTGTGTGTGTGTGTGTGTGTGTGTGTGTACACATGTAATATACAGTTAGATTCAAGGACCACTCACTTTGACCATGGAGTTCTTGATGACTCTGCTGACGTCCAGTCTCCATTCGGCCACATCGGGGTTGTGGTCATCCAGGTTAGATGAGAAGGCTAGTAGATGTGACCTGAAATATTCTGCACAGAGAAACAACTACGATGATCAGCTGATGGCGATGCTTTTCTATTTCTGTCCTACTGTCTGAATTAATGAGTGGTAAACAATTACTTTTAACTACTTCTTTTAGCTACTTTAAAATCATATTTACTAGCCAACCTCCAGTACATTAAAATCTACAAAGTCAACTAGAAACCAACCTCTGGAAGTATACATGGCTGTCTGGCTGTTTACAATACAAAACTAACAACAAAAAAACCAGCTCATTGCTCACCGTGGACAGCGATGGTTTTCCGGTCCTGCAGGATGGAATTCCCAGCGGACACCTGCACAGTGACAGTGTTGACGCCTTCCCGGGAGAACGTGCACGCCACGCTCCCTTCCAGGGTGATTATCGGCTGCAAAGAGAAAGAGAGAGAGAAAAAGAGAGAGAAAGAGAGAGAGAAAGAGAGCGAGCGAGAAAAGGGAAGAGAGGGAAAGAAGAGCGAGAGAGCAAGGGAGTTCCCATGGGAGGCCCTTATCAACCTTGTTAACATCTCACACAGGCACTATTTACACTACAGAGGTGTCAGCCGGGAGGCAGGCAGGCAGCCACAGACATAAACACAACCCACATCGCCCCCCAAGGAACCATGATCGCAGCTGTGCTACATAGAACTGTCCGGGGAGAGTTCCATGAGACACCAGCAGTTCTCTCTGTCGTTACTTGGATCTCCATTTGTTCTTGAAATGGCTCCGACATGCTAATTCTGGATCATTTCCTCACGTACTAGAATAGCTAGCAGCTGCATTAGTAGCTAAACTCATTGCCCAACCAAACAAAACAAATTCTGAATTAAGTCAGACAAATACTGCTCTAATTTGTAAATCTGGCACAAATCTTTCTTCACGTCACTTTATCTTACAGTGTGAAGGATGAGCACACACTAAAACTACAAGCCCCAGCAGTATTGAAGTATATCATCTTACCTCAGTGTTATTTCCGAACCACCAGATGTAGGTGACTGTTCCCACTTGGCTAGGCCACAGCACAGCAGTGAGGTTGACTTCCTTACTCTTCACCGCCACAAAGGGAGCGGAGAGATGGATATACTCCAGCTGACCTACTCAGTCACAAAAAATACACGACAGTGAACCCACTGAGACTGACTCCACAATGTTTTGGGGCCTCTTATGAAATGGATGAAATTGCATTCAAAATGATCTGCCCTAAAAATTCATCACAGTGAACTGACTGAATCGACAAAGTAAGTTTGTAGCCCCTTATGATATGAAATGAAGGCACAAAAATGACATATTACAGTGAACCAATTGACCAACCAGTTTTGTGGCCTCTAATTAAATGAAGGTAAGCAGAAAACTTCAGAGTATCCGTCTATGGGCCCCTTGTGAACTGAAGGCACATAACAACAACAACAACAACAACAAGTGAGCTGCATTCAGAGGATCTGGTCCATTCTGGGACGTTGTGGACGCCATCTGTGTGTTATTTTTTATCCCTGGCACTCCTGAGGCCTGGTCGTTCCCATTTGCAACGGCTGGCACATCAAGACGGACAGACTGCAAGGTCCCACAGCTCCCTGATCAATACGTCAACTACGTTACATCTGCCACCCACGAAACCACCAGGGGTGGTCAGCCCCATCATCACAGAGAAGACGGGAATGACTTGCATGTTAGAGTTAGAGTGGGGGTACCCTGAAGGGGCATTATATAGAGAAAATGGCTTCGGTTTGACTGGAATTGTAATGGATTTAGGCTCCCTTAATCTCCACTGATGTCGGACCATGACATGCATATGACACAAACAGAAAACAAACATAACGTTCTATGCCAGTGTTTCCTAACCCTGGTCCTCCAGTACCCCGCCAACAGTACACATTTTTATTGTAACCTTGAACAAGCACACCTGATTCAACTTGTCAACTAATCACTAAGCCCTCAATGAGTTGAATGAGGTGTGCTTGTTCAAGACTACAATACAAATGTGTACTGTTGGCGGGGTACTCGAGGACCAGGGCTGGGAAACACTGTTCTACGCAAGTAAAAGTCTGCAAAGGAACAATTTTGTGTGTCAGAATTGCATGACTACCTCACTCATATGTCTGTACATTACGGGCTACACTGACTTGAGGTAAGATACGGTAAGAGAAAAACTACACTCACATGTTAAAGGTCGAAGACCAAACATGAAGTATGGCGGTTGAAGACCATGACTTGGTGAACCCACAGTGAGAGAGACAGACTCACATGTGACGTGGAGGTACAGCACCACGCTCTCCGACCCCAGCCTGTTCTCTCCTGTAGCGGACACACGGTAGATCCCCACAGCCTTGTAGACGTGCTTGACCCCATCCTCTATGGAGCTCACGTTGGAGTAGGTCAGAGCGTGACCGTCCCGAAGTCCACCATGATGCTCGTCCTGGCTCCGTCGCCCTATACAGGAGGTGACGGTCATCAGATTGAAGAAAGAAAACGGTATTCTTACACTAGCTACTGTAGGTATGTTTGAAATAACATTTCCACGAACATGTCATTTTCTAACACTTTATATGAAGATGTAAAGGCATAGTAATATAATAGAGAGTATTGTGTTGCTATTACAGAAGTGGAGAGTTGACATACATTTTACAATAATGAGTTAAAGTCAGCGCCCGGTCTGAATGAACAGGAAGCCAGTTACTGTATTGCTCCTTAGGGGGAAAAAACCACTCACCTCTTCAAGAAACACCAGGAAGGTGACATTGGTGCCCAGCGTAGCTGTCAGCTTTCCCTCACTGGTGACGAGGTGCAGGCCTTTGGGGGCCTGGGTAGGACAGTGCTGCCTCCTGGCCGTGTACTCTGCTATGACTCCCGCTGTGCAGTTATTGGACACCACCTTCCTGTAGCTGAATGCACACAGGTCACAACCGCGGTTAGAAGCTTTGCTGATGGATACATGAGCATCGAGAAGGACGACCTTAGCAGGTTAGCAGGTTGGCTATTGAGAATACATTCTCTTACAAAAATGTCCTGTCATTTGAAATACCCTTATTCCAAGTGTACCTTTGCAGTCAGTTTGAATTAAATAGTGAATGAGTGTACATACAGATGTAGGAACTTAATTTGAGCCAGAAAACAACCTTTTACTGCAGTGGGTTAAATCAGGGTCACACTGTGTGATTCTTGGTAGTCTTAAACAAATCTACTTTGAAAAAAAAGAGTAAACAACTCACACATATGGTTATGGGGAAAATCTGCTTACCCAGTGCTGTTGATGAAAGTAGTCCCTGTGGTACAGCTTCTAGACATGGACGATGGGAGGAACCAAAAGGCGGGGGTGCACTTGCCATCACTCCGCCTCTCGTAGCCATAGTCACTGTAATATTTGGATCATACCAAAATAAAAACAGTCGAGTGAAATGATACACAGTCAACTGTTATAAGTGATTCAATTCCTGACTCATGCTGGTGACCCTGGAGTGAAAATAATTGAAGAATTTCACAGGCACTTATTGATTTTACAGAAATTCTGTAATAATATTATTGTATTTTTAGTTTTTCAAACCCAGCCAAAGTAGTTTATGCTACAATAATAGCATTAACACAGTCAAGTGAAATTCTACAAAGTTTGTTTTGATACATTTGATTTATGTGACAGAGGAATTGTCTTTGAGGGTTTGGGGTGGGACTCTGCACTGGGGCCTGAAAACACATCTGAAACAAAACTAATTTGACAAAAACCCTATTTTATTTTTAAAAACATCTTGTTTGTTTGTCCTATCATTAAAAGGCAACGTTGACAGCACGCGCGTCCTCAAAATGATAGGAACAAATTGGCCCAATTAGGCAGACATGCACAGAGATGCAGAAGTGTTGTGATAGTTAATGAACACTATTAAGCCCGGTGATTAATCGTCTCTTATTAAAACTCATTCCAAGTTCACCGCCTCACTCAAGGGGCCCACGGATTTGGGAATTAACAAAAGCAACATTAATAATACTGATAGATAATTAAAAGAAATGGATTGTGAAGTTTGTAGCAAATAATGCTTTGGAAATGCGTCGTTGATGAACAGAGTCACTGGCAAAAGCTGAAAACCACAAAAGCAGTGACAGTTGGTTTCTTAAAAGTATGGTGACATTCAAGGAGAAACACACACACACACACACACACTTCCCTATCCCACTCCCTATCCCCCATGCAAACTTGGATCCTGTCAAACCCTCTCTCTCTCTCTCTCTCTCTCTCTCTCTCTCTCTCTCTCTCTCTCTCTCTCTCTCTCTCTCTCTCTCTCTCTCTCTCTCTCTCTCTCTCTCTCTCTCTGCGCTTTTTCCTTCATTCTTCGACACACACACAGCTTGGAGTGGTGCAGTTGACTGCATTCCACTTAGCCGGAGCAGCCTCCAAGAGAATCCAGAAGCTGTGTTTCCTCTGCAATTCTAATCTGGAGTGAGCTTCACCATGACGGTGATCCCTTATCTTTTCATCCTTCACTTCCAGGCTTCTTTTTTTCCCTCCTCCACTCCATATGCCAGTGGTATATTGATAGGGCGGCTTAGGCAGAAGTTGTAACGCTAGACGTGTTTGTGGTCGAGTAGTGTGTTGCAGTCTCTCCTCAAGTACCATCGGCCAGTTCCGGTTAGTTGATCTATTGCAGTACAATTCCATTCAAGTAAACCGTTAACTTGTGTGATGTTTACTATGTGTATTGTGTGCCAGTTTACTTACATTGTATTTACACTGTACCTACTTATGCGTAATTTAGGGGTACTTAATGTGAAGCGGGACCCATCTGTCTACTCACCACTCAAAGTCGGCCTCTGTGCAGTCGCAGGGCGCCGAGGTCATCGTGACCGAGTATGTCTTACCCATAACGCACCTGGCTATGGGCTTCAACTTCCTGTAGATTCTTTTCACTCCCATGATGCACGGCTCGCCCTGTGGATATATTTTCAGAATTTAACATTTATTTTTCAGAATTTAACATTTATTTTGGAGAAAAGGGGTTGCTTTTCTTACATTTCACCCCGTCGCCATACATATTTTACTGCAGTGCGGTGAACCATGCCTGTGTCATACTGTGTGTACTGGTTTTCCCTTTACATGGGCTTATTTTGCATCGCTGCCAGCTGAGGCTCATGTTGTGTGGTGTGCTAGCGGTAAGCGATGCTAAACTTAAAACACTTCTCTCTCTCATGTATCCTAGACCCAAGATGTTACAGCTCGCTTGACTTAGTTTCGGAAAAACATGTAGATTTTTCGTTTTGGTATGTAGGGCTGTGCTGGATGAATCAAAATGTTTTTGTTTTTTTAAGGGTAAAACAGTAGTTCTGCCATTGTCTCTCGTAGAGTCAGGTAGTTTAACAGGAGGCTAGAGGAGTGTACCCTTCAGAAGCAGAGTTGGTGTCTCTCTTTCCCTCTCTCTCTCTCTCTCTCGTTTCAAATAGGGATACCTACGTAGATTACATACATATGAATTTGGACTATGACAGCAAATACACTGAATGTGGAGTCAGGTGGTTTAATAGGAGGCTAGAGGAGTCTACCCCTCAGAAGCAGAGTTGGTGTCTCTCTCTTTCCCTCTCGCTCTCTCGTTTCAAATAGGGATACCTACGTAGATTACATACATATGAATTTGGACTATGACAGCAAATACACTGAATGTGGAGTCAGGTGGTTTAACAGGAGGCTAGAGGAGTGTACCCCTCAAAAGCAGAGTTAGTTCTCTCTCTCAACGTGATAACACAAATGGCCTGATTGTGGCTTTAAGAACCAATCTGCTATTTCAACACCTTACCCTGACACAGACTGTTGCTTTAAAAAATAAAAAACTGTTCCCAATCTGTTCTTCAGTGTTTACCTCTATAATTGAATTGGACTGTTGTCCACTTCCATGGCTATATGTTTTGATCGTTAGGGCCAGCCCAATCATATTGCTGTCTGAGTCAATTACGGTAGTTCGGTCAGAATAAAGAAGCACTCTTCGTCTCATCCTTATGTTTGGCTCTGGGTCTGTCTAGGCTTGAGGTAGAGCATTCGCTCTGGCTCAAACCCATGCAGTGTTTTATAAGGAGAGTTGTAGGGACACACATACATCAGCAAGAATTAGAGGGACTATGCCTAAGTGCTTTTGGGCCTGAGGGAGCTGTCCAGCGCACAGCCCGGCAGCTGTCCAGCGCACACTCAAGAGCTCAACGCAAAGCAGAGGGTGGAGGTAAGGGAGTGATCAAGCAAGTACACTGCATGCCAAAACTGTTTTTCATTCTATCAAGGGTTTCGGGCTATCTAGACCTCTGTCAAGTAAATGATAAGAGATGGAGGTTTGTGGGAATGGCCCCAGAACACACATAGTAGCAGTAGGGGCAGCATGTAGCCTAGCGGTTAAGAGCGCTGAGCCAGTAACCGAGAGGTCGAAAAAAAATCTACCTGGATAAGAGTCAAAGGTTAAAGATGCATTATGCAGAAATCGCTCCGCTGTTTCCTGGTTGCTAAAATTCAAATAGTTTGCCTAATTTCAGTTTGTGACAAGTATAGTGTAGAGAATCATTGTAATATCTAAACCACTGTGAAATGTATTTTCTGTAAACTAGAACTACGTTTGAAGCTGGTGTACAAAATTGTAAGTGAGACTCAAAAACAAAACTTATGAACAGGAAGCATAGAACATAGAACAGATCTACCACTTCTTAGACTTGCTTTCAATGAGAATGACAGATCTTGAACTGAATTTGGGCGGGTCGCCCAAAAAGTTACACATTGCAGCTCGAACTTGCTAACATTTTCCTGACGTTTTGAAGACGTCAGACTGTAAGTTACACGTTTTATCCCCATCTTAAAAAGGTTGGGTGACACTTCAAAATAGAGAAAAGCGCAAGATATAAAGTGCTCACAACTTCTTGCAATGGGAGTTGTTTGGTCATAAAGCACAGAGTTGGGTTGTTCTACATGTCAGGAGCTATCCAGGGCTGAAATGACCAGGCTGAGGTCGGCCTGTGCAGACAAAGTTATGTAGGTGCCATTACCCGGTTGTGTAGGTGCCATGTCTGGTAATCCCCCTCTGTACATCTCCGGTTGAAGATGGACCTGAAGTCAATCTTGACTAGCTGCCACTCGGACCGGTGACTGACGTGGCCAAAGATCCTGCAAACAGCAAGGAACCTTACAGCTTGCAGCAGACAAGGCACACTGGTATCTGGTTGTCAGTTAGCAAAGCCACAGCAGCTGTGAACACTGATAGGTGCACTACACTGAAACACAGCAGTCTGGTTAGAAGGACAGAAGGTGGCAGAGGGAAACACACTAGTCAAACTAAGGAGTGTCAGGTACGGCACCCATATTAGGAAGTCCCTCAGTTGTCAGACCGAGGCGTCAGTCAAGACAGGACACTTCTGAGCTGAAGAGAATATTCTTAGGAGTAGTTGGCTAGAGGAATGTATAAGTGTGGAGTCAACTTATTTTCTTTCTTTGACGAACAGGACAGTTGTTACGAAAAGCTTCAGAGAAGTGGCATTTGGCAACGAATGGAATATTTACTAGGAAATCTAAATGAATCCCTTTACAAAACGAGGTATGCCTTACAGGGTGTGTATTTCCCCCAGATTCAACAAAAATGTCAACCGAAATTCAAGGTTATAACACCACAACATTCACAAGTCTCAGAAGACATTCCTTCTCAAAATTGGGTGGGAGTTTAACTGGAATTGACCTCCTCTCTCTGCTAACCAAACAACAAATGTATCAATCAATCCATCAACTAATGGACTGAGGCGCTGGTCCATAACTCTCGCTAACTGTAAAATCATTATTAATTGATAAGAAAATGATAAATAATGAGGTGTCCATACGCAGAGATGCAGAACAGCTGTAATAGGCTGTCAACAATCTCCTAACAGTATCATATCCCACAGTCCTGTCTGTCTCAGCTGGTTCAGAGAAGTGTATAGCACTCTGAGCCTACAGGGAGAAAGTCACTCATCCCATCTTTTCCTTCCATCTTCCCCGCTCTCTCTTTCCCTCCCTCCCATCATCTGCCTGTCTCTCCCCTCATCTCTCTCTCTCTCGCCCCACTTCGGTCCTTCCCTCTCCCAGTCTCAGCAGCTGTGGCCTATCCTTCTGTTGCCGTGCCGACTACAAAGTCAACTGTCTGTCCGTCACTCAGTTACGGTGATGACAGGTGTACGGAGAAAAAAAAACTGATATTAAGGGCTACGGGAAGAACTTATGCAGCAGCCGTCAAAGTTTTCACACCAGAAAAGTGCAATGAGAGCCGTATCATCTCACGTAGTATAGCTAAGTGGGTCATTCTAGAACCAAAGAAGTTGTCGAAAAGACGGGAAACTTCCCGCGTCGTGTTTCTTAAAACTATTGAGTCAATGTTGCTCCATAATGCAGAGAGAAGTTGTAGAGTCGTACTTTCCTCGTCGGTCCTTCAGACAGAGTCTATTTTTTATTGTTGATGATGTTCCTCGTGTTCTTCAAAACGGAGTGCTCTGCTGTCGCCGGGCTCCCAACACCACTGATGTCTCTGTGATCATCATCCCGAGACAGATGGTTTTGATGTGAGGCTAAACCTTTGAGAGGGATCTATTCCCTTCAAGTTAGGGGAAATGGGCGGTCAGCTCTGCCGTTACTACCAGGGGTTTGGATACGAGCAAAATCCCCCCTCCCCCCTCGCACATAATGTTAACACATCTAACATGGTTACGGTTCATTCAATCTCAATTCACTATGTTAACATATCAAACATGCTGTTTATCTGCAATCAGATGGTGTAGTGGCAGCGCGGCAGTCTATACGGACAACATACAGGGCCAACGTCTGAATCACGCATCCACCCCCTTTCGGCTCGGAGGTTCCCCTTATCGGTCTCCCTCTCATTCAAAATTGGGTAAACAAAGTCGACTTACGTCATGATGAGAGTCTCCTCCCCCGGCTCCCCTAGCAACCCGTCCACAAACAGAGGCGACATGGTGAAACTGTATTTATTCCACTGTCTCCCCTCGTCGAAACTCATCCTGTGTGAGGAACCATATAAATATAAATAGTATTTTGTAGTATTTATAGTATTTTGTTCTGTATCTCTATGGGAGATACCATAGCAATAGAATGAGAACTCCATTAGTATATTTAACAGTATTATAGTATTTTCTGCTGTATCTTTCTGGTAGAAACCATAGCAATATAATAACACATACCATAACTGATGGACAGATTTAGAACATATTACAGTGTATAATATTACAGTATTATATGGATCTCTATGGAAGAAAACACAAATCTTCTCCAGTGTCTCATCAAACTAATAAAAACTGCATTTAAATTATTCCACCATGACACAGGATATGAGCATTGCATTCTAAAGGCACTGAGAGGCAAGGCTTACATCGCGTAACGAACAGGGAAAGGTGAAATTGAATGGCAATCGTCAAAGGAGGAGAATATCTCACGGCCTACTGGTTTGGAATTACACTAATAACTTCCTTAGTTCTTAGACATACTCATTACACTATCAGGCTTGTGGGAACGTGAGGATTGAGTCTTCCTGAGAGAGGAAAAGAGAGGAAAAGAGGAAAAGAGAGGAAAAGAGGAAAAGAGAGGAAAAGAGAGAGGAAAAGAGAGAGGAAAAGAGAGGAAAAGAGGAAAAGAGAGGAAAAGAGGAAAAGAGGAAAAGAGAGGAAAAGAGGAAAAGAGGAAAAGAGAGGAAAAGAGAGGAAAAGAGGAAAAGAGAGGAAAAGAGGAAAAGAGGAAAAGAGAGGAAAAGAGAGAGGAAAAGAGGAAAAGAGAGGAAAAGAGGAAAAGAGAGGAAAAGAGGAAAAGAGAGGAAAAGAGAGGAAAAGAGGAAAAGAGGAAAAGAGAGGAAAAGAGAGGAAAAGAGGAAAAGAGGAAAAGAGAGGAAAAGAGGAAAAGAGAGGAAAAGAGAGGAAAAGAGAGGAAAAGAGAGGAAAAGAGAGAGGAAAAGAGAGAGAGGGGAAAAGAGATTGAAAGAGGAGAGAGGGAGACAGAAATGAAAGAGAGCAAGAGAGAGCGAGCGAGCCGATGCAAACCATGCCAAATTTTATTTCTCTAATAGAGATTCACCATAGGTGTCGGATGGGGAGTGGAGTGTGTCTTATAGCCACCAGGGCCCCTCCTTGGTCCAGGTAGAGAACACTGTACTCCTCATCAAAGATCTGAAAGACAAAAGGTATAAAGTATAAACTCATTAAATTACTAGCGTTATTGATTACCAAGACGTTTTTGTTTTAGTAGTGGACTTTAATGTTGATGAAAGAGCAACCTAATGAATGAAAGTACACACACATAGGCATGCACACACATACACACACAAACCTGAAATGAGTTATGGCTCAAATCAGCATGATGATAATACATCAGATACCACTCCCCCTCTCACCCACTGTCCCTCCCTCCACCAACCCCTCTCGCTCTCTCCCTCTCTACATTCACCCCTCTCCCTCCCTTCACTCCTCTCTCTCCCTCTCTAGTCACCCCTCTCCCCCTTCCACCCCTCTCACTCAGTTCACCTCTCCCTCCCTCCACCCCTCTCTGTCCCCCTCTCCTTCTCCCCCTACCCCCACCGTCTCCCCCTCACAATCCACAGTCTGTCCCTCCACCCCCACCCCCTCTGTCCCTCTTTCCCTTCACTCCTCTCTCCCTCTCCTACCCACACTCCCTCCACCTCTCCCACCACCCCTCCCTCTCCCTCCATCTCTGCCTCCCTCTCCACCCCTCCCTCTACCCCTCTCCCTCCACCTCTCTCCCACCTTCCTCCACCTCCCTCTTCATCTCTGTCCCTCACCCACCCCACACCCTCCACCCCACCCCTTACCCTCCACCCCACCCCTTTACCTCCCTCCACCCCTCTCTCCCTCCACCCCTCTTCATCTCTGTCCCTCTCACCCACCCCACACCCTCCACCCACCCCTCCCACCTTCTCCCCCTCTCCACATCCATCCACCCCTCCAACCCTACACCCCTCTCTCCCTACACCCCTCCACTCACCCCCTCCCTCCCCCACCTTCTCCCCCTCTCTCCACGTCCCTCTCCCTCCACCTTTCCCTCCCTGCCTTCACCCCCTCCCACCCTACACCCCTCTCCCTCCCTCCACCCCTCTCTCCCTCCCTCCACCCCTCTCTCCCTCCCTCTCACTAACCCTCTCCATCTCACTCCACCCCCTCCCTCCACCTCTCACTCTACCCATCTCCCTCACTCCACCCCTCTAACTCAGTCCCTCTCTGTCCAACTCTCCCTCCCTCAACCCATCTCTGTCCCCCTCTACCCCTATTAATCCACCCTCTCCCTCCACCCCCCATCCCTCTTTCCCTCTCCCCTACCCGCACTCCCTCCACCCCTCTCCCATCCCTCCCTCTCCCACCTTCTCCCCCTCTCTCCACCCATCTCCCTCCACCCCCTCACTCTCCCTCCACCCCTCCCGCTCACTCCCTCCACCCTCCAGCTCACTCTCCCTCCAACCCTCTCTCCCATGACCCCTCTCCTACCCGTACTCCCTCCACCCCTCCATCCACCCCTCTCCCTCCGTCACTCTCGCTCCCTCCATCCCCTCCTCCCTCCACCCCTCTTTATCTCTGTCTCTCCCTCCCTCCCTCACTCACTCACTCCCCCTCCCTCCATGCCACTCTTCCCCCACCCCTCCCGGCTCCCTCCACACCACTCGCTCCCTCCATCCCACTCATTTTTATTTATTTATTTAACCTTTATTTAACCAGGTAGGCAAGTTGAGAACAAGTTCTCATTTACAATTGCAACCTGGCCAAGATAAAGCAGTTCGACACGTAAAACAACAGAGTTACACATGGAGTAAAACAAACATACAGTAGAAAAATGAGTCTATATACAATGTGAGCAAATGAGGTGAGATAAGGGAGGTAAAGGCAAAAAAAGGCCATGGTGGCGAAGTAAATACAATGTAGCTAGTAAACCCCCCCCATCCCATCTCTCTACCCCCTCCCCACCCCTCCCTCCCTCCCTCCATCTTCAACCCTCTACCTCCACTTCACTCTCCCCCTCCCTCCACCCCTCTCCCTCCCTCCCTCCATTTTCATTCACATACTCTCTCCTTCCTTCCATCTTCACCCATCTCCCTCCCTCCCTCCATCTTCACCCCCTCCCTCCATCTTCACCCCTCTCCCTCCCATCCATCTTCACCCCTCTCCCCCTCTCCCTCCCTCCCTCCTTCCATCTTCGCCCCTCTCCCTCCCTCCATCTTCACCCCTCTCCCATCCATCTTCACCCCCTCCCTCCCATCTTCACCCCTCTCCCTCCATCCATCTTCACCCCTCTCCCTCCATCCATCTTCACCCCTCTCCCTCCATCCATCTTCACCCCTCTCCCTCCATCCATCTTCACCCCTCTCCCTCCCTCCCTCCTTCCATCTTCGCCCCTCTCCCTCCCATCCATCTTCACCCCTCTCCCTCCCTCCCTCCCTCCCATCCATCTTACATTTACATTTACATTTAAGTCATTTAGCAGACGCTCTTATCCAGAGCGACTTACAAATTGGTGCGTTCACCTTATGACATCCAGTGGAACAGTCACTTTACAATAGTGCATCTAAATCTTTTAAGGGGGGGTGAGAAGGATTACTTTATCCTATCCTAGGTATTCCTTAAAGAGGTGGGGTTTCAGGTGTCTCCGGAAGGTGGTGATTGACTCCGCTGTCCTGGCGTCGTGAGGGAGTTTGTTCCACCATTGGGGGGCCAGAGCAGCGAACAGTTTTGACTGGGCTGAGCGGGAACTGTACTTCCTCAGTGGTAGGGAGGCGAGCAGGCCAGAGGTGGATGAACGCAGTGCCCTTGTTTGGGTGTAGGGCCTGATCAGAGCCTGGAGGTACTGAGGTGCCGTTCCCCTCACAGCTCCGTAGGCAAGCACCATGGTCTTGTAGCGGATGCGAGCTTCAACTGGAAGCCAGTGGAGAGAGCGGAGGAGCGGGGTGACGTGAGAGAACTTGGGAAGGTTGAACACCAGACGGGCTGCGGCGTTCTGGATGAGTTGTAGGGGTTTAATGGCACAGGCAGGGAGCCCAGCCAACAGCGAGTTGCAGTAATCCAGACGGGAGATGACAAGTGCCTGGATTAGGACCTGCACCGCTTCCTGTGTGAGGCAGGGTCGTACTCTGCGGATGTTGTAGAGCATGAACCTACAGGAACGGGCCACCGCCTTGATGTTATTTGAGAACGACAGGGTGTTGTCCAGGATCACGCCAAGGTTCTTAGCGCTCTGGGACGAGGACACAATGGAGTTGTCAACCGTGATGGCGAGATCATGGAACGGGCAGTCCTTCCCGGGAGGAAGAGCAGCTCCGTCTTGCCGAGGTTCAGCTTGAGGTGATGATCCGTCATCCACACTGATATGTCTGCCAGACATGCAGAGATGCGATTCGCCACCTGGTCGTCAGAAGGGGGAAAGGAGAAGATTAATTGTGTGTCGTCTGCATAGCAATGATAGGAGAGACCATGTGAGGTTATGACAGAGCCAAGTGACTTGGTGTATAGCGAGAATAGGAGAGGGCCTAGAACAGAGCCCTGGGGACACCAGTGGTGAGAGCACGTGGTGAGGAGACGGATTCTCGCCACGCCACCTGGTAGGAGCGACCTGTCAGGTAGGACGCAATCCAAGCGTGGGCCGCGCCGAGATGCCCAACTCGGAGAGGGTGGAGAGGAGGATCTGATGGTTCACAGTATCGAAGGCAGCCGATAAGTCTAGAAGGATGAGAGCAGAGGAGAGAGAGTTAGCTTTAGCAGTGCGGAGCGCCTCCGTGATACAGAGAAGAGCAGTCTCAGTTGAATGACTAGTCTTGAAACCTGACTGATTTGGATCAAGAAGGTCATTCTGAGAGAGATAGCGGGAGAGCTGGCCAAGGACGGCACGTTCAAGAGTTTTGGAGAGAAAAGAAAGAAGGGATACTGGTCTGTAGTTGTTGACATCGGAGGGATCGAGTGTAGGTTTTTTCAGAAGGGGTGCAACTCTCGCTCTCTTGAAGACAGGAGGGACGTAGCCAGCGGTCAGGGATGAGTTGATGAGCGAGGTGAGGTAAGGGAGAAGGTCACCGGAGATGGTCTGGAGAAGAGAGGAGGGGATAGGGTCAAGCGGGCAGGTTGTTGGGCGGCCGGCCGTCACAAGACGCGAGATGTCATCTGGAGAGAGAGGGAGAAAGAGGTCAGAGCACAGGGTAGGGCAGTGTAAGCAGAACCAGCGGTGTCGTTTGACTTAGCAAACGAGGATCGGATGTCGTCGACCTTCTTTTCAAAATGGTTGACGAAGTCATCTGCAGAGAGGGAGGAGGGGGAGGGGAGGAGGATTCAAGAGGGAGGAGAAGGTGGCAAAGAGCTTCCTAGGGTTAGAGGCAGATGCTTGGAATTTAGAGTGGTAGAAAGTGGCTTTAGCAGCAGAGACAGAGGAGGAAAATGTAGAGAGGAGGGAGTGAAAGGATGCCAGGTCCGCAGGGAGGCGAGTTTTCCTCCATTTCCGCTCGGCTGCCCGGAGCCCTGTTCTGTGAGCTCGCAATGAGTCGTCGAGCCACGGAGCGGGGAGGGAGGACCGAGCCGGCCTGGAGGATAGGGGACATAGAGAGTCAAAGGATGCAGAAAGGGAGGAGAGGAGGGTTGAGGAGGCAGAATCAGGAGATAGGTTGGAGAAGGTTTGAGCAGAGGGAAGAGATGATAGGATGGAAGAGGAGAGAGTAGCGGGGGGAGAGAGAGCGAAGGTTGGGACGGCGCGATACCATCCGAGTAGGGGCAGTGTGGGAAGTGTTGGATGAGAGCGAGAGGGAAAAGGATACAAGGTAGTGGTCGGAGACTTGGAGGGGAGTTGCAATGAGGTTAGTGGAGGAACAGCATCTAGTAAAGATGAGGTCGAGCGTATTGCCTGCCTTGTGAGTAGGGGGAAGGTGAGAGGGTGAGGTCAAAAGAGGAGAGGAGTGGAAAGAAGGAGGCAGAGAGGAATGAGTCAAAGGTAGACGTGGGGAGGTTAAAGTCGCCCAGAACTGTGAGAGGTGAGCCGTCCTCAGGAAAGGAGCTTATCAAGGCATCAAGCTCATTGATGAACTCTCCGAGGGAACCTGGAGGGCGATAAATGATAAGGATGTTAAGCTTGAAAGGGCTAGTAACTGTGACAGCATGGAATTCAAAGGAGGCGATAGACAGATGGGTAAGGGGAGAAAGAGAGAATGACCACTTGGGAGAGATGAGGATCCCGGTGCCACCACCCCGCTGACCAGAAGCTCTCGGGGTGTGCGAGAGCACGTGGGCGGACGAAGAGAGAGCAGTAGGAGTAGCGGTGTTGTCTGTGGTGATCCATGTTTCCGTCAGAGCCAAGAAGTCGAGGGACTGGAGGGAGGCATAGGCTGAGATGAACTCTGCCTCTTCACCCCTCTCCCTCCATCCATCTTCACCCCTCTCCCTCCATCCATCCATCTTCACCCCTCTCCCTCCATCCATCCATCTTCACCCCTCTCCCTCCTTCCATCTTCACCCCTCTCCCTCCTTCCACCTTCACCCCTCTCCCTCCTTCCACCTTCACCCCTCTCCCTCCTTCCACCTTCACCCCTCTCCCTCCTTCCACCTTCACCCCTCTCCCTCCCTCCATCTTCACCCCTCTCCCTCCCTCCATCTTCACCCCTCTCCCTCCCTCCATCTTCACCCCTCTCCCTCCCTCCATCTTCACCCCTCTCCCTCCCTCCATCTTCACCCCTCTCCCTCCATCCATCTTCACCCCTCTCCCTCCATCCATCTTCACCCCTCTCCCTCCCTCCTTCTTCCCTCTCCCTCCCTCACTACCCCTCCCTCCACCCCTCTCTCCTCCTTCCCTCTCCCTCCCTCACTACCCCTCCCTCCACCCCTCACTCTCCTCCTTCCACCCCTCTCCCTCCCTCACCACCCCTCTCCCTCCCTCACCACCCCTCTCCCTCCCTCTTCACACCACCCTCTCCCTCCCTACCTCCATCTTTACCCCTCTCCCTACCCTTCCCTCCATCTTCAACTCGCTCCCTCTTCACCCCTCTCCCTCCACCCTCTTCACCCCTCTCCCTCCACCCTCTTCACCCCTCTCCTCCACCCTCTTCACCCCTCTCCCTCTTCACCCCTCCACCCTCTTCACCCCTCTCCTCTTCACCCCTCTCCCTCTTCACCCCTCTCCCTCTTTACCCCTCTCCCTCTTTACCCCTCTCCCTCTTCACCCTCTCCCTCCACCCTCTTCACCCCTCTCCCTCCACCCTCTTCACCCCTCTCCCTCCACCCTCTTCACCCCTCTCCCTCTTCACCCCTCTCCCTCCACCCTCTTCACCCCTCTCCCTCCACCCTCTTCACCCCTCTCCCTCCACCCTCTTCACCCCTCTCCCTCTTCACCCCCTCTCTCCACCCTCTTCACCCCTCTCCCTCCACCCTCTTCACCCCTCTCCTCCACCCTCTTCACCCCTCTCCCTCCACCCTCTTCACCCCTCTCCTCTTCACCCCTCTCCCTCCACCCTCTTCACCCCTCTCCCTCCACCCTCTTCACCCCTCTCCCTCTTCACCCCTCTCCCTCCACCCTCTTCACCCCTCTCCCTCCACCCTCTTCACCCCTCTCCCTCCACCCTCTTCACCCCTCTCCCTCTTCACCCCTCTCTCTCCACCCTCTTCACCCCTCTCCCTCCACCCTCTTCACCCCTCTCCCTCCACCCTCTTCACCCCTCTCCCTCCACCCTCTTCACCCCTCTCCCTCTTCACCCCTCTCCCTCCACCCTCTTCACCCCTCTCCCTCTTCACCTCTCCCTCCACCCTCTTCACCCCTCTCCCTCTTCACCCCTCTCCCTCTTCACCCCTCTCCCTCCACCCTCTTCACCCCTCTCCCTCCATCCTCTTCACCCCTCTCCCTCCACCCTCTTCACCCCTCTCCCTCCACCCTCTGCCTACACGCCTCTCTATTCATCATCTTGGGCTTTTAATTAGACACGAGGCCCCTTACATTTAAATCGCAGCCGTCAAATAAGGGAGGTAGAGGAGAGGTGGCACAAACACCCCCCCACAGGCATCGTTGTACGGGCAAAGGCAGGGGGGCTACCGAATAACATTAGTCTCGGGATCTCATTTGATTATCTGCACTAAATCACAGCGGCGGGTGGCAAGGTGGTGGATTAAACACCATCCTGGGGATGATGATGTAGTTATTGAGATGGTGAGGATCTCCTTCCCTCCCTCTCGCTCACCTGTCTCCACGTGTTGCCGGCGTCCGAGGTGATGAACATGCTCACGTTGCTGGTGGTCAACTCCGCTCCGATGGAGCCTGATGAGAGGAGTGGGGGGTGAAGTGTTCGGGATGAGAGAGTCCCGTATAACTTTAGCTAAGTGCTAAACTATTGATATCCTTGAGGGTGTGGGGCTGATTTAAATACAATCCAAACTTCCACATCTGCCTGATGTACTGTACTGTACAAATTACAGAAGTGATTTAAGTCATTTCTCCCTGAAGGATGCAGATTGTACACCAGAGTCAAAGTCAGCTGTATGAACCATCCAGTCTCCTCTATCATAAAGACCTCTGCTATCAGAGTGAGGCTGTTGAGTCTTCTACTAGAATTATTCCCCATTTAGTGGCTAATTAGAGTCAGGTGGTTTAAAACATGAGGCTAGAGAAGTCGTCTCCCTCTCTCTCCCCTTCGTGTACATATCTACCTCAGATACCTCGTACTACTTGCACATTGATCGGATACTGATACATTCTTGTATATTATATTCCTCGTGTTACTATTTTTCTTTTTATTCGAATTTCTTAAACTCTGCATTGTTGGGAAGGGCTCGTAAAGTAAGCATTTCGCGGTAAAGACCACACCTGTTGCATTCGGCGCATGTGACAAATGAAACGTGATTTAATTGGATTTGTACCGTAGGATTAAGGGCTTTTTATCCAGTGACGAGGTGAAACCGTGCTCTGCTCAACTTCCCTATAGCTGTTGCTTTAGAAATCTAAATCGCCCAGCAAAACACTGTCGGTTGCAGTAGCCTACTTTGAATGGATACAGGAGATGTGAAAACACTATTGGTGTGTTTGTATGTGAATGACTGGTCCCACAGCTGTTGTCCCAGAGCCATGACTCAACTAAACAGTCAGTCAGTTACATTATGGATAGAATATTCTATATAATGGATACAGAGATGTTCTGTAATAACAGTTCTACTTGTACTAGCGATAGACCTTCTGTCATACCATGCCAGTTATACTCCCACGTGAAGTCATCCAGAGTTCTCCAGAGACCGCATGGCGCGGTCTAGTAGTAGACTAGACCCACTCCTGACTCCTAAGGAGTGTGGAGACATGTCATAGACTAGTCTAGCCCAGCAGGAATTAAAATCCCTACAGCTAAAATGGGAAGCCATTCTGAGACTGATGCTGATAGTGAGTTCAAAAATAGCACCCGATTCCCTATTTAGTGCATAGGCTCTGGTCAAAAGTAGTGCACTATATTGGGAACAGGGTGATATTTGGGACACAACATAGTCACTGACCCTCCTGTGATGTTTGTTTTACTCCACTAACGGTGGGGAGATGATGAGTGCATCGAGCGGATATGCACTCCTGTGCCTGGATGCCCTGTCGGAGGCCATAAAGGGCTAAACCATGATGGGTATAGTTTTGGGCACCACTGTGGGTTTCTGTAATATGGTTTCCTGTGTTTGGTAACACATTTGAGCTGACACAGACATGCTGCCATCTAGGTTCCCGTGGGAGAGAAAAACTCACTGTGGATGGTAGGGCTGGGTGTTTTGTTTTACGGAAGAAAAAAACGAGTGTACCTTTTTATACAACAGGTGGGTCTAATCCCGAGTGCTGATTGGTTAAAAGCGCTTTCCAGCCAGTGTCTGTTCCACAAGTTACCACCGGCAATAGCTAGACGTTACACTACCTATTTACTCTGTTCCATCTGACTGCACAATCCACCGTCTCATCAGCCCAGGCACTTTATAAACTTCATCTCCACCATAAAAAGCTTCTAGACATGATCTCACATTTCTTTTAGACTGATATTTAGTTTTCAACAGCAGAGATTTTTATAAACCTTGCTGTCTGTCTCTCATTGATTCAATCTCCAGCTGTCCCATAGTAATGAACGTGTCGGAAGGCGGGACGAGACAGATTCTCAGCCAGTTTAAAATCATCAGCTGGCATCATTTTTATTGATGTACACAAAGAAATGTCAATTGAAAAAAAAAGGTCAAACGAAACAAAGTGCAGCTAGTTTGCAGTCTTTCCAGCTTCAATTTGAAGTGATTGACTTCATCTCGGGCCTAACAACACCCGTGCCAAAATATCCTCCAAACATCGGCTTCTCCGCATTACCACCTAAATAGAAACATGTTCAGTTGGGTGGCAAAGGTGGCATTTTAACATTGTGAAACCATATATTTTAGTCTCTGTTCATGTGCAAGAATGGGAGAATGTCATATCTGACTGCAAGGGCCATGTAAAGCCAGTGATGAGCAGTGTGTCACTAAGAGTCAACAGTTACATACAGCACAATATAAAAGACAATAGAAGGGCGCTAGTCAGGCAGTGACTGGAGGAGAATAGGAAAAGGGCACTTAAGAGGAACAGCAGGCACTCAGAAGATTCTGTCCCACCCCAGAATTCCCAAGTGTAGCACTTAGCTAGTACATCTATCGGTACACAATGCACAGTGGTGACAGCGCGGGGACGTCAGTATGGGCCAACAACAAATATTATGCATGGCCGTCCTAAAGTACGCGGGATCAGAAACTTTTCAGGAAGTGCTTTGGGCTGAGTACATCATTGAAATCCAGATATATTTGCAACGTGAATGAAGTCCCTGAGTTGTATAACTGGGTTTGAAAACTTTAACACAGGCCTATGTGTTCTTCCCAGAACAATAAGGTATGTAAACTGTCTCAACTCAACTCAAAGTAAAAAGAAACACCTCAAGTATCTGAGCTTCACAAGATTTTAACTTTAAAAACCCACACTGTCATTTTAAAGAAAATCCCATGTTCACCTACCTGAGGCCACAATGATCCCCGGGGCAGAGTCCTTGCTCTCGATATTCCCCGACGTGTAGGGGTTGGCCGACACATGCAGGTGGAGGTGTAGGGAACAGTATGGCTGGGGAGGAAGGACAAACAGAACAGTAAGCCTGACTCATTAAAAAACGAGGGGGAAGATCTGTCAACAGAATAGACTTAACTGTGTGTCAACACAAACACTCATTAGAGAAGACCCCCAAGCAAATCGAGGTGGGATTTATTGACACACACAGGAACACCCCCCCCCCCCCATCATAAATCCTCACACAAACACTACTCCCCATTGGCTCCTTCCACCATTAGTTTTGATTGGAATAACCTTTAGCTACACAATTCTCATTAGGACACTGCAAATGCCAGTAGTGCGAGCGTGTGTTGTGTGTGTTTAGAGGTTTATTAAAAGGCTGACATTTTCTGACAAATGACTGCATCATACTGGGTGAAGGCGAGGTGCGCTATTGAATCACTAATTACTTTATCAAAGGGTAATTATTTTGGGGTGTATTAAGGAAGCTAAAAAGCTACCCCTTGGCTGACTGGGACCTGTATCTATAATATACACTGTAATAAGGCTGACCATTAGAGCACATCTGTGTTACTTTTAGACGACCAGCACACTTAACTATTAGAAAGACCCCGAATAGAGTTGATATCCACAAACAACACAGCAAAGGTCTCAACTATGGCCACTGAAAGTAGCTACTAGCTAGCAGGAACAATCAACACCCAAGTTTGTGGAGAAACAAAGAAAAGAAGAGCAGAGTCTGTCTCTCTCTTTATCCCTCTCTCTCTTTCTGACATCTCCAGCTCTAAACGTGAGATCAGTTTATTGGACTGGATCAAAACCAAAATGGCTGACCTTTCAGCTCCGCTAGCTTCCCCCGTTGCACAACCTCCGGAGCGCTCAGCTTTGACGAGCAGTGCTCTTTCAGAGCTCTATCCCCCTCCCCCCTCCTTTAACACCGCGGCAACGGCCCGGCTCAGTCAGCTTCTGACAAGGCCCCGTTGACAAGTCCAACAGTGTTATGACGTGTGTGTGTGTGTGTGTATCCATGTGTGTTTGGTACGTGCGTGCATCTGTTTGTGTGATGTGTGTGTCCTCACTAGTTCACAGTGGATGCTGTTGCCCCTCAAGTCAGTAGTGGGAGCCTGCAGGAGCCTCCAGTCTCTCCCTCTGTTGTAGGTGATGTAAGTCTTCACCACGCTGTCCGTCTTCTTGTTGGCGAGGAACATCCCTTTTATTCCCGCCACCTAGGAGAGAGAGGTCAGGGAAAACACGTCTGGAAGAGGTCATTCTTCTATTAGATCCTGCTATCGGCGGCAAATTGTAGCTCGTCTAATAATGAGCGGTTACTTCAAGGAAGGTTCTGGACCTATTTCTAGGGAAATGGTCAGACACATTGTTCTCAACTGAAAGTGGTCTTATGTTGTTGTTTTTTTGTGTCTTTTCTTAAGGTAAAAAGTGCAAAATGTACATTTGTTATGAACAAAATACGAGACCAGGCTGTCTCACCAAGATAATGGATGAGGGTTAAAAATACCTGACTAATATTACGCATTTTCATAGAGTCCAGACGATAAATCACGTCTCGCTTATCTTGTAATACAAACATATATTATATGGTGTTTAGCGAGATGTTATCACGCTTTTAATGGTTGTAGGATGTTTGTGTGCAACGCCAGAGGGGATCTACTGTAATGTGCATCATAATATATTGTGCTCTGCTTAATGCAGGAGATATTGTGATACAGATGTCGGACCTTAATTAGACCTATAAAGTCGCAGCAAAATAACCCAGCAGGAAGAGGATTTGAATGTTTAGTCCATGATGTTGCTTGATCGGTGGTTAGGCTGTTGGCTGGCGAAAAGTAAGCTACATAACCCTGTTTTAGTCCTGGTTTTCAGTTCATTTATGTCAATCACAAAGCTCATCTGCATTTTCTGCAGTGCAGGAATATTCTCAGCAACAAGAGAGAGATCAAATTAAGATCCGACATCTGTAACACAATCATATCTCCCTTATTAAGCAGAGCACAATATATTATGATGCACATTACAGTAGATCCCCCTCTGGCATTGCACACAAACATCCTATAGCCATAAAAGCGTGATAACATCTCCTTAAAAGCCATTTATCGTCTAGACTCTAGAGACTGTAGTAAGATACGGGTGTCCTACGTTAATCTGACTTTGGGGCTTGGGAAATAACTCTGAATATGAAATTGAGTTGAAGTCCACACGTGCATCTGCCAAGCACTCCCTTCTCGTCAATAATTGACAGATACTTCAATCTCGCCTGGAGCTCAGATTTTAGCATATGCTGTGTTTCGGGTCCCCGACCCCAATCAAGGGACTGGATTTGATTCTATCGCCGATCGCAAGGCCAAATGAGGGGTTTAGACACGGCTGGTATATCATCAACAGCCTAATTATTGGATTTTCCATGGAGCTGATATCCATTCAGAGCTGCTATTTTCTTCCCTGGCAATCTGGTGTACAGCGGGCCCCTCGTTTGTATCAGGTATGTAAGCTAATGTCTGCAGTTACTCATCAAAGAAAAGAATGTGCGCGTCAGCAGTTTGAAACTGCTTCTGTGTTCATTCCAAAGCGCCTTTGAAAATGGAACAGCAACTCGGTTTACTTCCAAAAGTGACAGGAGATTACTTGATTCTCTACACCTCCTGGTTCTTAAACTCTCCCACATTGGTTGCTAGTCAATATAATCTAATATTACTGGAGTAGGTAATAGAGAGAATAGAATAGGTCTATTTGGGAAGATTGCATTGAAACGAGGCTGTTCGATGGTTATTATCAGTGATATATTCATTCCATCTGTCAACTGTGTGATTGGAAATAATTCAATACACCTTGTACTTGGGGGTCGAACACCTTGAAATTGTGTAGTTTGTACTTCTTGCCAACATTCGATATCATGGCCCCACAGGGACGCCACACTTCAAAGCCTACTATAGGCCTGGGCCTATATACTGTACCACTAGAGTATACTAGTGTATAGTATATACATACTCTAGTGGTATAGGTGTTCCAGAGCATAGCTCCAGAGGCAACATTTCACTTCCGGTCTCAGGAACGATGAAGGCAATTGGTATCTCAAGGCTACACTCTCGTGCAAACCACCGCTGTTTCTAACATTACATGCCACCCTGTCGACCTGCATGTGTATTAACCTTTTCTCCAGTGTATTTACAGATCAATCATGACATTAAGCTCCTTCACCACACTCCTGCCTTGTTTACAGTATATTCACTGTATACATATACAAATATTTTATTTTTCATACATACATACATACCATACATACATATTCACAGTATTCTTATTTTATTGAGACCGAGATCGGTAGAGATGAGGAGACTGAAAGGGAGTAAGATTCAGAGAAGCAGCAGAGCCAGGATGACGTATTGGTGCTGCAGGCATCAGTGTTACCCACACAAACAGGTACATCTACCTGATCTCCAGTATATTTACTTTGTACATGTACAGGAGGTCTATCATGACGTTGTGTATTTACCTCACGCAGGTCAATTATGATGTTGTACATTTACCTCAAAGGTCTATCATGGAGTTGTATATTATACCTCATACAGGTTTATCATGACATTGTAAATGTACCTCAAAGGTCTATCATGGAGTTGTATATTATACCTCATACAGGTTTATCATGACGTTGTATATTTACCTCGTACAGGTCTATCATGACGTTGTATATTCACCTCGTACAGGTCTATCATGAAGTTGTATATTTACCTCATACAGGTCTATCATGACGTTGTATATTTACCTCGTACAGGTCTATCATGACGTTGTATATTCACCTCGTACAGGTCTATCATGACGTTGTATATTTACCTCGTACAGGTCTATCATGACGTTGTATATTTACCTCGTACAGGTCTATCATGACGTTGTATATTCACCTCGTACAGGTCTATCATGACGTTGTATATTTACCTCGTACAGGTCTATCATGACGTTGTATATTTACCTCGTACAGGTCTATCATGACGTTGTATATTTACCTCATACAGGTCTATCATGACGTTGTATATTTACCTCATACAGGTCTATCATGACGTTGTATATTTACCTCGTACAGGTCTATCATGACGTTGTATATTTACCTCATACAGGTCTATCATGACGTTGTATATTCACCTCGTACACGTTGATCATGACGTTGTATATTATACCTCGTACATGTTGATCATGACGTTGTATATTATACCTCGTACAGGTCTATCATGACGTTGTATATTCACCTCGTACATGTTGATCATGACGTTGTATATTCACCTCGTACATGTTGATCATGACGTTGTATATTTACCTCGTACAGGTCTATCATGACGTTGTATATTTACCTCATACAGGTCTATCATGACGTTGTATATTTACCTCATACAGGTCTATCATGACGTTGTATATTTCACAGGTCTATCATGACGTTGTATATTTACCTCATACAGGTCTATCATGACGTTGTATATTTACCTCGTACAGGTCTATCATGACGTTGTATATTTACCTCGTACAGGTCTATCATGAAGTTGTATATTTACCTCATACAGGTCTATCATGACGTTGTATATTTACCTCGTACAGGTCTATCATGACGTTGTATATTCACCTCGTACAGGTCTATCATGACGTTGTATATTTACCTCGTACAGGTCTATCATGACGTTGTATATTTACCTCGTACAGGTCTATCATGACGTTGTATATTTACCTCGTACAGGTCTATCATGACGTTGTATATTCACCTCGTACAGGTCTATCATGACGTTGTATATTTACCTCGTACAGGTCTATCATGACGTTGTATATTTACCTCGTACAGGTCTATCATGACGTTGTATATTCACCTCGTACAGGTCTATCATGACGTTGTATATTTACCTTGTACAGGTCTATCATGACGTTGTATATTTACCTCATACAGGTCTATCATGACGTTGTATATTTACCTCGTACATGTTGATCATGACGTTGTATATTATACCTCGTACAGGTCTATCATGACGTTGTATATTCACCTCGTACATGTTGATCATGACGTTGTATATTCACCTCGTACAGGTCTATCATGACGTTGTATATTCACCTCGTACACGTTGATCATGACGTTGTATATTATACCTCGTACATGTTGATCATGACGTTGTATATTATACCTCGTACAGGTCTATCATGACGTTGTATATTCACCTCGTACATGTTGATCATGACGTTGTATATTCACCTCGTGCATGTTGATCATGACGTTGTATATTATACCTCGTACAGGTCTATCATGACGTTGTATATTCACCTCGTACATGTTGATCATGACGTTGTATATTATACCTCGTACAGGTCTATCATGACGTTGTATATTCACCTCGTACATGTTGATCATGACGTTGTATATTTACCTCATACAGGTCTATCATGACGTTGTATATTTACCTCGTACAGGTCTATCATGACATTGTATATTTACCTCATACAGGTCTATCATGACGTTGTATATTTACCTCATACAGGTCTATCATGACGTTGTATATTTACCTCGTACATGTTGATCATGACGTTGTATATTATACCTCGTACAGGTCTATCATGACGTTGTATATTCACCTCGTACATGTTGATCATGACGTTGTATATTTACCTCGTACATGTTGATCATGACGTTGTATATTTACCTCGTACAGGTCTATCATGACGTTGTATATTCACCTCGTACATGTTGATCATGACGTTGTATATTTACCTCATACAGGTCTATCATGACGTTGTATATTTACCTCATACAGGTCTATCATGACATTGTATATTTACCTCGTACAGGTCTATCATGACATTGTATATTTACCTCGTACAGGTCTATCATGACGTTGTATATTATACCTCGTACAGGTCTATCATGATGTTGTATATTCACCTCGTACATGTTGATCATGACGTTGTATATTTACCTCGTACAGGTCTATCATGATGTTTTATATTTACCTCATACAGGTCTATCATGACGTTGCCCTCGTGCCCCATGCTGCTGACTACGTTCTCCAGGGCCAGGGTGTAGAAGACGCCTCCAGTCTCTGACACGTACAGGTTGTAGGTGTCGTTCTGGTTCCACTCCTGCACCGCCGCAACCACCCGGTTCTCATCCGTACTGATCACATGCAGATCCTAGCAGAGAAAGAACGTCAGTGGGTTACATTTGACATGAAGTTGCATATATACTGTATCATGTAATTAATTACAGACTAATATACACAGAGTGTTCAAAACATTAGGAACACCTGCTCTTTCCATGACAGACTGACCAGGTGAAAACTATTATCCCTTATTGATGTCACTTGTTAAATCCACTTCAAATCAGTGTATATGAAGGGGAGGAGACAGGTTCAAGAGGGTTTATAAGCCTTGAGAAAATGGAGACAAGGATTGTGAATGTGTGATATTGAGGGTGAATAGGAAATAGAAAAGATGTGTGCCTTTGAACAGGGTATGGTAGTAGATGCCAGCCGCACCGGTTTGTGTCAAGAGTTTTTCACGCTCAACAGTTTCCTTTGTGTATCAAGAATGGTCCACCGCCCAAAAGATATCAAGCCAACTTGACACAACGGTGGGAACCATTGGCGTCAACATGGGCCAGTATCCCTTGGAAATGCTTTCGACACCTTGTGGAGTCCATGCCATGGCGAATTGAGGCTGTTCTGAGAGCAACTCAATATTAGGAAGCTGTTCTTAATGTTTGGTACACTGAGTTAAATGAACATTTAAATGAATCATTTTTACAGCGATTTTGTTTCATTACAATTCAATAATTAGCTGGTCGCATTTCAATTAGATTGCATTGGTGAAACAATCAGGTTTAATTAATGTCATGCAGGCCAACTGTAATTTCAGTTACACAATAAAATAATTACACAATAGTAATTACAGTGAAATTACACTGGAATGAACAACTTAATGAAGAGAGTATCAAGCAACACAGACTCAAACGTCCAATTTGAAAATCCCCCATGTAATAATCAAATTACAGAGGTGATGCGGTCTGTAACTCTCAAAATGTACAACTTGCCCCTCCTTTTCACCAGTAAGGTAACAGAAAAACAATCTACTGCTTCAGAAGTATAGTACAGTGGAAGTGACCCGATAGCATCTCTAACTACTGTAGCTCCCCCATGGAGATGATCGTCCAAACCTGACAACTTTTGCATGCATCTACCCATTTAGAATGCATTCTATTAAACCCAGCACATAATCACAAGAAAATAACAAATTATAATCGAATCTAACCTCTCCCTTGATTAACCTGAAACATTGACACTTTGAATCGGTTTTGATTTCCATGTACCCACAATCAACGCCTGTTAATAGTCATATGTCAACGGGTGTATTACAGTGGCCTTTCGAGAACCTCCGTCTACCCAATTTACTCATCCCACCCCCACTGGGTTTAATAATCATAAGAATAAATCAGTATCAGACCTCATTCTCACAAACGTAACTCCAGCGAGGAGGATATTACACTTATTAACTTGAATTGTGTGCTTGTCGGCCCGCACTAACAGAGAGGGACACAAGCTGTTCTCGCTAGTGAATTTCATCTACCTCTGGCTACGCCTGCAACACCTTAGTGTGGAGAGAGAAAGAGAGAGAGAGAGAGAGAGAGAGAGAGAGCGAGAGCGATTAGGATGGCCCATGGCTTGATTGAATAAAACATGTTTAATTGTCAACGGAGAGGCGGGAAGGCCACAAGAGAGGCCACAGGCATATAGCTGCATTGAATAACAATGCCAGAAACAATGGCAGTTGTTTTTGGCCTCAGTTCACTCATAAATAACAAAGAGATGCTGGATAGAAAGCTACCTGTGTTGTTTCCAGTATTGGTCTCATGATGGCTTAGGTTTGAATTCCCATAGAGGTTATTCTTTTGATGCAAAGGTAGGTTGAATCATAGATATATATCCACTGGACCGGAGTCTGGTCGAGTGGGTAACACTCTCCCTTCCGGAACCATATACTTCCTCCTACAGCAGGGATCCCGGGTTGTTCCCAGCATGAGCCCTAGACACTTCTGCACCCTCTACTCTGTCTTCCTGCTTCTGTTCCCTCTACTCTGTCTTCCCGCTTCTGTTCTCCCGACTCGGTCTCCCTGCTTCTGTTCTCCCGACTCGGTCTCCCTGCTTCTGTTCTCCCGACTCGGTCTCCCTGCTTCTGTTCTCCCTACTCGGTCTCCCTGCTTCTGTTCCCTCTACTCTGTCTTCCCGCTTCTGTTCTCCCGACTCGGTCTCCCTGCTTCTGTTCTCCCGACTCGGTCTCCCTGCTTCTGTTCTCCCGACTCGGTCTCCCTGCTTCTGTTCTCCCGACTCGGTCTCCCTGCTTCTGTTCTCCCGACTCGGTCTCCCTGCTTCTGTTCTCCCGACTCGGTCTCCCTGCTTCTGTTCTCCCTACTCTGTCTTCCTGCTTCTGTTCCCTCTACTCTGTCTTCCTGCTTCTGTTCTCCCTACTCTGTCTTCCTGCTTCTGTTCTCCCTACTCTGTCTTCCTGCTTCTGTTCCCACTACTCTGTCTTCCTGCTTCTGTTCCCTCTACTCTGTCTTCCTGCTTCTGCTCCCTCTACTCTGTCTCCCTGCTTCTGTTCTCCCTACTCTGTCTCCCTGCTTCTGTTCTCCCTACTCGGTCTCCCTGCTTCTGTTCTCCCTACTCTGTCTTCCCGCTTCTGTTCTCCCTACTCGGTCTCCCTGCTTCTGTTCTCCCTACTCGGTCTCCCTGCTTCTGTTCTCCCTACTCGGTCTCCCTGCTTCTGTTCTCCCTACTCGGTCTTCCTGCTTCTGTTCTCCCGACTCGGTCTCCCTGCTTCTGTTCTCCCGACTCGGTCTCCCTGCTTCTGTTCTCCCGACTCGGTCTCCCTGCTTCTGTTCTCCCGACTCGGTCTCCCTGCTTCTGTTCTCCCGACTCGGTCTCCCCTGCTTCTGTTCTCCCGACTCGGTCTCCCTGCTTCTGTTCTCCCGACTCGGTCTCCCTGCTTCTGTTCCCTCTTCTATCCTGGAATAATGATCGACCTTTGCGTGACCATGTGTGTCTGTGGGTTATACCTTAGGCAAGGTGTATTTGGGTAGCTTCATGGGTGTGAAGACTTCCCGCTTGGCTGACACGTAGTAGATTGGACGCCCACCAGTTGACACCTGCAGGTCATGAAACCATTGAATGAAAAAAAATGCATTCAAGACATACGACCCATCAAGCATACTACATACTAAAGCCCTGATTAATATATATCTGTTATAATACATTTCCAATAAATGTATTACATGTTCTCTTACACCTTTGGATTACATCAATAAAACACATTCATCAGTAAAACGCACCAATCCCAAAAATACATAATAGCCTTAAAATAAACACTTAAGAGTAATATGATCTTCAACATTTCTGATAATCCTACTACACGTTCTCTTACACACACCTCTGTTCTGGTTCACGTCAGATATGGGCAATTACCTACCTGGACAAACACATACTCGTCTTGCACCACAAGGGAATTGGGGTCAATGTAGCCAGGGAACGGCTTGCCCTTATTGGCCTCGGTGCAGTTCTGCAGCTTGCAGGTGACGTACAGCGCCTCTGCACACACGGAGAGAAGAAACCGTAGCCATTGAACCAATGATCATATTAGCCAATGGGGGACAGGCAGCCTTCACCGCGAGCTCGTCTTCCATCAGGTGTCTCACATTAATTGCATCAATAAAGTGGCGAGCAAAAAGCGAGGGGAAAGTGGATGGTGGACCAGGGAGGCCAATTGCTTTCTTTCCCCTCAACAGCAGTGTGAGGTGGGGAGCGAGGTGTGGGACTGGCTGTCCCTGTGTGTTAGGCTTCAGCTAACTATGTTGTCTGGTTTACACAGTGAGCCGCGTGATCAATGGTGATGGCCATACAGGGGCAAGGCTTGCGCTGTCACAAGGGTGTCTGTATCTGTGGCGGCTGATAACTGGGGGTGATTCTGCCACTTCAGCCAAAAGGATGTTTTTTTTTTGCTTTCTGTCAGGGATTAAGAGGGGAGTTTCTATTTTTGTCTATTGAGTTAGTTGAGGACCGGGGAGAATACCCCTTGAGTTTTGAGAGATGTATCCCCAGTACAATGGCGTAGATTAACTAGGAGCTGTGTATGTCATGTGTTACCTCCATATCGGCCTCAACCTTTTGACGTTGGGATACATGGTAACTATAACATATTCACGAGAGTAGAAAAACATCAACTGTGAATTGGTATTGTATCATGCACATTGAGTCACTGTATCAGGTAGATCCATTCTAATGAATTATGTTCTGCCAAACCATGGACATGTGGCCATTGGGTTTCCATCCATTCCATTGACATTCAGAATGTTGAGTATCGGGATCACTCTGGTTTTAAAGGCATTCTAATATATGCATTACTTTTCTCAATTGTCATTGTGTGTCCCCCACGCCTTTAAATTGTGTGGCCCATTGCCCTTCATATCCTCTCAATCCCTTTCCACTTTAGTTCAAGGCCCATGGTACAGTAGAGACACCAGAAAACTGAGGAACAGAGCAGGAACTCTGAAAATTGAATTACTCACGTCCTTCAGAGATGATGGTTTCCAGGTGAATTAAGCCCGGTTCTTTGTCTAAACCCGTTTTTGACCTGCGAGGGAAAATACACATTTCTTTCAGGTACATCACTATTCTTTAGACAGAAGGATATCATTTGATGCTACTGAGCCTATACTTACCTTCTTATAACCGGACATTGCTTGTCAGATAAATTCAGAACACTTAGGGGAAATGACAATTGCCAGAAATTTCAAGGGCCCCAGGCTATACCCCTGTGGAACACCTCAAAAGGTTGTATATTGAGGTAAAAAGGAAAAACTACCTCAGGTGTTGTGTGTGATGTTTCCGTGTTCAAGGCAAAACCTTACGAAACTGCCCTTACTTTCCTGACAGATTGATGGGGAACACATCCTGACATCATTAGTAAGAGGGAAAGTAATTGATTTGCTTGCTCAGAACGCCTGCAGACACGATGCAGCTACACAAAATCATTACAGGCCTTAAATATTTACTAAAAGGAAATCAGAGGGATATCGTCATAGAGCAAAAGAGACAGCAAACAAAAGGAAAGGATATCACTCACAGAGCCCACCCCCGATCTTAATTATGGCAGTTTATCGGTATTGGCAATAAAACGCATCATCTCTAGTTCTTCCTCTCCTTCTCCCTCATTCGCTCTTCAGTTTAAAAACTAAGGATGAAAAACCATTATTTAATTAAGCTCACCTATTTCAAGTCTCAGACTGTACTAGAGGGTGACTTTGAACCTACAGCATCTACAATGTGAGAAGATGTAAGGGGGCAGTAATAATGATTTTACGTTTCATTAGCTGTGATGTTGTCTCCCTTGAGACTAGTGGTAAAAATTAGGAGAAGGATTGTCATGAGATGGAGCTCTTGCCTCACATAAAAAAAACTCAGAGGATGTGATCTATACATGTGACCCAGATTCTAGATGAAAATCAGCACACGACTGGCAGGTTAACGTTTTTTGGGACGAGTCCTGTCCTCGAGTCAGAACTGAGCGATTTCCACTTGATGGGTCAGCTGCAAAGTCAAAATTGGCTATATTGTAAAAATGCATTAGCTCTTTGGTCTAATTTAATGTTAGGGTTAGGCATCAGGGTTAGTAGTGTGGTAAAGGTTAGGTTTAAAATCTGATTTTATGAATTTGTGGCTGTGCTAGCGGACACTCTACAAAGCTGCCTCTAGAACAAGATTCATGACGAAACATGTTAACCTACTCACGACTGTGCCTTTTCTTTTCAACTACAATGGTCTGATTCAGAAAGGAAGTTTCCCAAAACCTTATTAACAGGGTTCACACAGTTCTAAAAATACATCTCACTCACTCAAGGAGTGCAGAAGCGAACCCTCTAGGCATCCTCCTCCCAGAACTGCTGAGCTTGTTACCCCCGATAGTTTCGCACGGATTTACTCAACAAAAGCTTTTTTATATACATCCGACTTAAGCCAGTTGTGTTAAAAATGACTGGATTTGACAGTTCGTGTCTGGCAGACGTGGGACCAGCTACGAAGTAGAACAGATGGAGAACAGAGGAGAACAAGAAACGAAACAGTAGAAGGAAGATCAAATCCCGGCAGAATATAGATAGAAGACGAGAGCATTCTCATGGGGTGGATTTGACTGACACGGTTAAGTAAGGTCATGCTTTCGAAAGACTTAGGGCTTTATGGTTCAAACAGAAGATCTAAATCAAACTACAATGCTCTTTTATCAAGTATTATCAAGGACTGCTGTATCCCATGACGGAGAAGTTCATAAAAAAGAATAATAAATATATTTTTGCAGCATTAAATTGTACAAGGTAATTCATGCATATCCAAATCCAAATTAACATTCCAAACGTAACTCCAAAACCTTGGATATAACCTTGCTTTAGGAATAACATTGAACAGGACCCTCCAGAGCTCCAACAGGTCTGACTGAAATCCAACACGTGTGTCGACTACTCTGTCTGTTCACATTCCCTTGTTCACTAGCCACGCTCGACCAAACGAAGACCGCGTCGTTAGCCGCATTCCAAACGCTCAACCATTCAGCACAGTGAGTTCACTAACAAGCCCTAATGGGCCGCCGCATTCGTTAGAAGTCTGAACCTCTTTGGATTGTCAGTACCTTACTATCGCATGTTGAGAGAGAACAGGCGCAGACACATCAATAAATGTAATGCAAAGAAGAGGATTCACTCTGGCATATCTCCTTCCATTTAGAATGTGGAAAGACCAAAAAAAGGATTTCAATGTATAGTTAGTCTCCACATTAAGACGGGAAGAAGGTTATAGGTTGCTGTGCTTACCAGTAGAATCGATTGGGGGCCACCCTCTCATGGACAAGTTGCCACCTCCTTCCAAACTCCACCGAGCTGTACAGCTGTGGGGAGAAAGCCGGTGGGACTTACATACTGTATTGAGTCAGACAAGACAGATTACATGAATACTGTAAAATAAACATTCAACACAAACCCTAAAAGTCCAGATAGTTGACTTTAATTCAAATAGTTTAGCATTTTCCCATTACAGTCAATGTGATACAATATGAGCACAACTCGTTATATAATTTGTCCTGTTCACTTCACAAATAATGTTCACTTATACCTCCGTAGGAAAAATTGCTCTCGAGTTCATTTACATTCTTGAGAAGCTATGTTACCTACATGGCACAAGGGGGCAACAAAAATGTGCCTCAGAAGAATCACCAGAACAGGGCTGAAGCTGAGGACACGATCTGTCAATTCTCCACACATTCCTTCCATGTGAAAACCACACACACATTCCCAGGTTAAATATGAAGCTGTAAAATGGATTGTGGTATGGTGAGGGTGTCATCGTGCTGGAGATATGGCTACATACTCCTAACAAGGCTAGAGATCAGCGGGGGGGGCTGATGGATGTGTGTGTGTGTGTGTGGTGGGGAGCCTAGCAGGGGAGCCGTGGCACAGCCGGTGGTCTCAATGTGAGCATTGTTTCGCTAGTCAGCACTTCGGTAGGTTGCTGAGATATCCCAATCACTACTGAGAGCTGCTACACAGAGATGGTTCTCACACACACACACACAAACATACACACACACACACACACACACACACACACACACACCACAGTCTATCAGTAGTTGGTATGAGCCGAGGGGGGATTATTTCAAGAAACAGGGAAGCTTATTTGGGGAAGGAAGCATGGCACAATTGAATATCCTGAATAAGCATGGAATAAATGCCTTTTGTTTGCTTATTTTTTCACTATCAGTATTTGTTTCTTACTAACTGGTTACTGTGAAGTATCCAAAGTAATTACATGAATAATGTCAATATCGGGCTGTGTTTTGTTTGTTGTTTTTTTAGCTTAATTTGTTTACTGCTGTCCAGCCAATGAGGCGCAAACCTTGTGAGAATGGTCAAGTTTCCACTGGATGTCATAAGGTGAATGCACCAATTTGTAAGTCGCTCTGGATAAGAGCGTCTGCTAAATGACTTAAATGTAAATGTTAAATGTAAGTTGTGAAAGTTTGGATGTGGTACTTTTTTATGTCTTTTTCTTTTTACAAAAACAGCTGCGACAGCTAAGCCAAATGATGTATTAGTTTACTGATTACAGCGGAGAAGTCAATGAGGCGTAAGACTTTATTTAATTGTTTTAGTTTGTGGACTATTTCCATTTTAAATGTGAGCGATCAAGCATAACATGCAAACAGTAATTTATTAACGGCCGACTGAATGGTGATACTGTTTGTTTGTATTTTTTAATTTTTTAAAATTGTAGTTATTTACTCTTTCCTGAAGGGTGAAGTCAAGGCCTCAGTTAACAGACCTCAATATCAGCACATTTTCATTCAAATAATCCCCTTGACAATTCTTGTTATTCAATTGATAATCATATTTAATTAAACTAATCCGAAACCACTATTAAAGCCAAAGTGAATTGCAGGCATTTGAACTGTACTGAAATGATGTTCCATTACTTAAGGTTTGTAAACAAGGTCTTTACACAATGGTCTTCAAAGAACAACAGTGAAGGCCAACCACTACGGTCTTCAGTCCACAACACATACTAACACCATTTGTAACATCATTAACCATTCCATAACATTAGATCACGTTGACCACGTTACTATGCTTGTACTGTACTGCATGTACTATACAGTCTGTTCCTTCCATACCATATGTGCCATATCAAATATCTGCCTATGAGGCATATGCTATTCTGGCCACAGAACATGGCCAATATATTTCTATGTCAATACATGGCAGTGGAAAATGTGAATAGTGCTATTTGAACTGAGCTATGACTTTCATAAGGAACAGAGTTGAATTAAACAGATGCAAGAAGAAGGGGTAGAGAGGCAGGAAATCACTCTGGCTAATTAGCTAACCCCCACAGTGAGGTTGTCTCAATTGCACCCTATTCCCTAGTTAGTGCAATCATTTTAACCAGGGCCCATATGGATCTGGTCAAACGTAGTGCATCATATAGGGAATAGGGTGCCATTTGAGACACGAGTGTGTTAGCACTTAGTCAGGCAAGTCGGAGAGGAGGGAGAGTGAGAGGGATTTGTACATTGAAATACGGACTGGCTAGAGAGCCAGTTCCTCAATCTAGGAAATGCCAAGGAGGAATAGCTCCAAGGCACCGTAGAGTAAATAAAGAGAAGGGGAAAGACGGGAGCAGGAGAGAAAGGGAGGGAGGGAGACAAGGGGAGAGTGTGAGAGATTGAGATTTAGAGGGCGAGAAGGAGAGAGAGTGAGATTAAAATAGACAGAGAGAGAAAGGCAGAGATAAAGAGAAAAGTCAAGAAAGTAGTTAGGGTGTATAGAGCCTAGCATATATATATACACACACACACACAACACATACACACACGACCAGGTGCATCCTATAACAGCAGCAAAAAACCTCCCAAAGTACAATAAGCATCTCCCCTGGAAAAAGTATTCTTATTATTTATCAGATGGGAAATATTAGGCCCAAATGGCTCTGGCTGCAAGCAAGGCATTTTATTAATGGTAATGTTCATTCTCAAAATGGCTATATATCGCAGGTCTGGAATATATATTTTGTATAATTACCTTCTCTCTTGTCCTAGTAGTTCACCGACAGTTACCATCACAAGACACGTGTCTCATATATTAGATTATTATTCATTCGATAAAAATATACACTTCATTCCCTTAGACTCAATTAATATCAATCAATTATAAGCACAATGTTTATATGTTTGTCTGATTCATCAGGCTTAAATGGGGATATCAAATCCCTGAGTCATGGAGAAAAGGTATTAGTCAAACCATTGGTCTAAGGGTACACAATGCACGTTTAACCTTTGTAAAGGTGCTTATGGCTGTTTATCGGGGTTCACCGCTGTTGGTTTTGCTTTCTCAGCAAGTTATTGGAAGGAATGCCGGGCCTACATTTCACGGACGAGGAGTTTAAAGGGAAATCTACTTCCTATCCATCACCTCCAACACCACCCCAACATTAACATGTGTGAAAATGGCACGTTCCTTTCTTTTGTAGTAAAAACAATAGAGAAAGATTAGTCTTTCCAAGGACATCAACCAATTAGTAGATAATTAGTAGGCAATTAGTTGGCAATGCCTTCTCACAATTGGTCACACGATGCACATCTTCCTTTTATATATATTTTTTTTACTACAAAACATTTGTCAAACATGTTGATGTTGGGGGTGGTGCTGGAGATGATGAATTTGAAGTTTAAAAATTGTGAAGTTTCCTTTTAAGGGAATTTGGTATTGGTCCTCAAAAGTCCCCATACAGCAAAATAAAGTCCTCATGTAGGGCCATCTGTAGGACTCTGTGAAATATATGAAGTATGTTGAGTGCATGGCACTATACAGTGCATTTGGAAAGTATTCAGACCCTTTCCCCTTTTCCACATTTTGTCATGTTACAACGTTATTCTAAAATGGATACAAACATTTTTTCCCCTCAATCAATCTACACACAATACCCCATAATGACAAAGCTGAAAAAAACGATTTAATCCATTTTAGAATAAGGCTGTAACGTAACAAAATGTGGAAATAGTCAAGGAGCCTGAATACATTCTGAATGCACTGTATATGGAGTACATATACGGCTTTGGTCTCAGCCACAAGAACTGAATTTATTCAAGTATGAGCAAATCAGTTTGAGCAAGTTATGACTAATTGACTTCGCCACTCAGTTGAACTTAAACATATTACACAGTCTAGTGTCGTTATGTCAACAATCAACCCACTTCGTGTGAATGCTACTCGCTTTCAGGAAAGTTCAGGGCTACATTCAGGCCTACTTTTAGCTTACATCCATAGACACCAAGTCTCTTAACTCGTCTAATCTCTCTCTCTCTCTTTGTCATATCTGAATATGAGTAATGAGTCAGACAATAGCCTCTCACCATGGTTACGCCACTCAATCACCGGCAGAGGAAATAGTCCAACTGATGCTGCCTCACCCCTCACTCTCACCCTCCACCTGACTCATAACAGCTCACCTTGTTTTGATGTCTGACAGAGGGCAAAACCGACAGAAGACAGGAAAGCCTCTGATGACAAAAGAGAAAGTAGCTAGCTACCAAATACAGTAGTTAAGTGATCTCTCTCTGTGTGTGTGTGTGTTCTAGAAGTCCCTCAATCTAGGACATGCAAATCATGAGGAGGAATAGCTCTAAGGGACCACTGCAAGAGAAATGAAGGAAAGGGGAAAGACAGGAGTAGGGGAGAGGGAGTGAGGAAGGAATGGAGGGCAGTAGAGAGGTTGCCTGACGACTCAAACAGAATTATTCCGCTGCTCGTCTAAGACTGCCATCATTGAAGCCATTTGCCGTGATGTCAAAATGAGGGGTGTTGTACATAACAATGTCATCAGTGATTGGATCTTTTCTAACCAATCAGGTTATCAAAGCCAGTATTCAAACCCACTGCTTTACCCACGTGTGTTCTGGCTCTGGCCCAACCCATAGGTTTCTGGGACCAATCAAAATGGTTAGTATTCGTTTGCATTCAAGAAATCGTTGGGGGAGGTGCTCGTATTCAGACTTATTGCGGAGAATGAACTAACGCTCGTGGGCGTGGCGTAGCATTTATCTGGAGCAAGGAGTCTGGGTAATCAGGTAAGTAGAGAGGGGGGGGGTAGGTAAGGAGAGCGTGAGCGATTGAGTTTAAAAGAAAGGAAGAGGAAAAGATTGAGAGAGAACGAGAGGGCTCACATATATTAAACCTGTATGCTGTATACACAGTGTACAAAACATTATGAACACCTGCTCTTTCCATGACATACTGACCAGGTGAATCCAGGTGAAAGCTATGATCCCTTATTGATGTCACTTGTTAAATCCACTTCAATCAGAGTAGATGAAGCAGAGGAGACAGGTTAAAAAAGGATTTAAAGCTATGAGGCAATTGAGACATGGATCTTGTATATGTGCCATTCAGAGGGTGAATGGGCAAGACACAAGAGTTGAGCCCTTTTTAACCTTTATTTAACTAGGCAAGTCAGTTAAGAACAAATTCTTATTTTCAATGATGGCCTAGGAACAGTGGGTTAACTGCCTGTTCAGGTACAGAACGACAGATTTGTACCTTGTCAGCTCAGGGATTTGAACTTGCAACCCTCCGGTTACTAGTCTAACGCTCTAACCACTAGGCTACCCTGCCACACCTTGAACGGGGTATGGTCATAGCTGCCAGGCGCACCGGTTTGTGTCAAGAACGGCAATGCTGCTGGGTTTTTCATGCTCAACAGTTTCCGGTGTGTATCAAGAATGGTCCACCACCCAAAGGACATCCAGCCAACTTGACAACCATGGGAAACATTGGCGTCAACATGGGCCAGCATCCCTGTGGAATGATTTCGACACCTTGTAGAGTCCATGCCCTGACAAATTGAGGCTGTTCTGAGGACCAAAGTGGGAGGGGGCGGGGGTTTGCTTCCACTCAATATTAGGAAGATGTTCTTAATGTTTTGTAGCCTCTTGTGTAGCCTGTCAACTATGTGTCTGTCTATCCCTGTTCTCTCCTCTCTGCACAGACCATACAAACGCTCCACACCGCGTGGCCGCGGCCACCCTAATCTGGTGGTCCCAGCGCGCAGGACCCACGTGGAGTTCCAGGTCTCCGGTAGCCTCTGGAACTGCCGATCTGCGGCCAACAAGGCAAGGTTCATCTCAGCCTATGCCTCCCTCCAGTCCCTCGACTTCTTGGCACTGACGGAAACATGGATCACCACAGACAACACTGCTACTCCTACTGCTCTCTCTTCGTCTGCCCGCGTGTTCTCGCACACCCCGAGAGCTTCTGGTCAGCGGGGTGGTGGCACCGGGATCCTCATCTCTCCCAAGTGGTCATTCTCTCTTTCTCCCCTTACCCATCTGTCTATCGCCTCCTTTGAATTCCATGCTGTCACAGTTACCAGCCCTTTCAAGCTTAACATCCTTATCATTTATCGCCCTCCAGGTTCCCTCGGAGAGTTCATCAATGAGCTTGATGCCTTGATAAGCTCCTTTCCTGAGGACGGCTCACCTCTCACAGTTCTGGGCGACTTTAACCTCCCCCGTCTACCTTTGACTCATTCCTCTCTGCCTCCTTCTTTCCACTCCTCTCCTTTTGACCTCACCCTCTCACCTTCCCCCTACTCACAAGGCAGGAAATACGCTCGACCTCATCTTTACTAGATGCTGTTCTTCCACTAACCTCATTGCAACTCCCCTCCAAGTCTCCGACCACTACCTTGTATCCTTTTCCCTCTCGCTCTCATCCAACACTTCCCACACTGCCCCTACTCGGATGGTATCGCGCCGTCCCAACCTTCGCTCTCTCTCCCCGCTACTCTCTCCTCTTCCATCCTATCATCTCTTCCCTCTGCTCAAACCTTCTCCAACCTATCTCCTGATTCTGCCTCCTCAACCCTCCTCTCCTCCCTTTCTGCATCCTTTGACTCTCTATGTCCCCTATCCTCCAGGCCGGCTCGGTCCTCCCTCCCGCTCCGTGGCTCGACGACTCATTGCGAGCTCACAGAACAGGGCTCCGGGCAGCCGAGCGGAAATGGAGGAAAATCCTCGCCCCCTGCGGACCTGACATCCTTTCACTCCCTCCTCTCTACATTTTTCCTCCTCTCTCTCTGCTGCTAAAGCCACTTTCTACCACTCTAAATTCCAAGCATCTGCCTCTAACCCTAGGAAGCTCTTTGCAACCTTCTCCTCCCTCCTGAATCCTCCTCCCCCCTCCTCCCTCTCTGCAGATGACTTCGTCAACCATTTTGAAAAGAAGGTTGACGACATCCGATCCTCGTTTGCTAAGTCAAACGACACCGCTGGTTCTGCTCACACTGCCCTACCCTGTGCTCTGACCTCTTTCTCCCCTCTCTCTCCAGATGAAATCTCGCGTCTTGTGACGGCCGGCCGCCCAACAACCTGCCCGCTTGACCCTATCCCCTCCTCTCTTCTCCAGACCATTTCCGGAGACCTTCTCCCTTACCTCACCTCGCTCATCAACTCATCCCTGACCGCTGGCTACGTCCCTTCCGTCTTCAAGAGAGCGAGAGTTGCACCCCTTCTGAAAAAACCTACACTCGATCCCTCCGATGTCAACAACTACAGACCAGTATCCCTTCTTTCTTTTCTCTCCAAAACTCTTGAACGTGCCGTCCTTGGCCAGCTCTCCCGCTATCTCTCTCAGAATGACCTTCTTGATCCAAATCAGTCAGGTTTCAAGACTAGTCATTCAACTGAGACTGCTCTTCTCTGTATCACGGAGGCGCTCCGCACTGCTAAAGCTAACTCTCTCTCCTCTGCTCTCATCCTTCTAGACCTATCGGCTGCCTTCGATACTGTGAACCATCAGATCCTCCTCTCCACCCTCTCCGAGTTGGGCATCTCCGGCGCGGCCCACGCTTGGATTGCGTCCTACCTGACAGGTCGCTCCTACCAGGTGGCGTGGCGAGAATCCGTCTCCACACCACGTGCTCTCACCACTGGTGTCCCCCAGGGCTCTGTTCTAGGCCCTCTCCTATTCTAGCTATACACCAAGTCACTTGGCTCTGTCATGGTCTCTCCTATCATTGCTATGCAGACGACACACAATTAATCTTCTCCTTTCCCCCTTCTGATGACCAGGTGGCGAATCGCATCTCTGCATGTCTGGCAGACATATCAGTGTGGATGACGGATCACCACCTCAAGCTGAACCTCGGCAAGACGGAGCTGCTCTTCCTCCCGGGGAAGGACTGCCCGTTCCATGATCTCGCCATCACGGTTGACAACTCCATTGTGTCCTCCTCCCAGAGCGCTAAGAACCTTGGCGTGATCCTGGACAACACCCTGTCGTTCTCAACTAATATCAAGGCGGTGGCCCGTTCCTGTAGGTTCATGCTCTACAACATCTGCAGAGTACGACCCTGCCTCACACAGGAAGCGGCGCAGGTCCTAATCCAGGCACTTGTCATCTCCCGTCTGGATTACTGCAACTCGCTGTTGGCTGGGCTCCCTGCCTGTGCCATTAAACCCCTACAACTCATCCAGAACGCCGCAGCCCGTCTGGTGTTCAACCTTCCCAAGTTCTCTCACGTCACCCCGCTCCTCCGCTCTCTCCACTGGCTTCCAGTTGAAGCTCGCATCCGCTACAAGACCATGGTGCTTTCCTACGGAGCTGTGAGGGGAACGGCACCTCAGTACCTCCAGGCTCTGATCAGGCCCTACACCCAAACAAGGGCACTGCGTTCATCCACCTCTGGCCTGCTCGCCTCCCTACCACTGAGGAAGTACAGTTCCGCTCAGCCCAGTCAAAACTGTTCGCTGCTCTGGCCCCCAATGGTGGAACAAACTCCCTCACGACGCCAGGACAGCGGAGTCAATCACCACCTTCCGGAGACACCTGAAACCCCACCTCTTTAAGGAATACCTAGGATAGGATAAAGTAATCCTTCTCACCCCCCTTAAAAGATTTAGATGCACTACTGTTCCACTGGATGTCATAAGGTGAATGCACCAATTTGTAAGTTGCTCTGGATAAGAGCGTCTGCTAAATGACTTAAATGTAAATGTAAATGTACACTCAGTGTATATGCATGGCCAGGTGCATCTTATAACTACAGCCAAACACCTCCCAAGATACACGAAGTACCTCCTCGGGAAAAAGAAGAGAAACACTAATTATTTATCAGATGTAAAACATCAGGCCCAAATTACTCTGGCTGCAAGCAAGGCATTTCATTAATGGTTTTGGTCATTCTCAAAATCGCTATAAATCGCAGGTCTGGAATATATATTTGACATATTACCATATTACCAGTAGTTCATCGGTAATTACCATCATCAGACAGCATCTCATATATTAGACTTTTTTTTATTTATTCTTAAAACATATGCATTTCATTCCCTTGGACTAGAATGTTGATGATTAATCGCCACTTTTTTTTTATACCTTTGATGCCTTGCCCAAAAATACTGTAGGGGATATCAAATCCCTGAGTCATGGAGAAAAGGAATTAGTCAAACCCTCGTCTAAGGGTATCTAATACACGTTTAACCTTTGTGAAGGTGCTTATGACTGTTTATCGGGGTTCACCTCTGTTGGTTTTGCTTTCCCCTAAAGTTATTGGAAGGGATGCCGGGCCTACATTTAACGGATGAGGAGCTTAAGGGACTTAGGGATTTGTCCTCTAAAGTCCCCAAACTGCACCGGAAAATCCTCATGTAGGGCCACCTGAGCCACATATACAGTAGGACTCTATGAAGAATGTAGAGTATATTGAGTGTATGGTACTATATATGGGGAATATTGAGTGTACGGTATGGCACTATATTTGGAGTATGGCTCCATATACAGCAATATGTAGTAGATTGAGAATATGGCCCTACAGTTGAAGTCGGAAGTTTACATACACCTTAGCCAAATACATTTAAACTGAGTTTTTCACAATTCCTGACATTTAAATCCTAGTAAAAATTCCCCTTTGCCACAACTTTGGAAGTATAATTGGGGTCATTGTCCATTTGGAAGACCCATTTGCGACCAAGCTTTAACTTCCAGACTGATGTCTTGCGATGTTGCTTCAATATATCCACTTACTTATCCTTTCTCATGATGCCATCTATTTTTGTCATCTATTTTGTGAAGTGCACTAGTCCCTCCTGCAGCAAAGCACCCCCACAACATGATACTGCCACCCCTGTGCTTCACGGTTGGGATGGTTTCTTCGACTTACAGGCATCCCCCTTCTTCCTCCAAACATAGCGATGGTCATTATGACCAAACAGTTCTATTTTTATTTCATCAGACCAGAGGACATTTCTCCAAAAAGTATGATTTTTGTCCCCATGTGCAGTTGCAAACCGTAGTCTGGCAGTTTTGGAGCAGTGGCTTCTTCCTTGCTGAGGGGCCTTTCAGGTCATGTCGATATAGGACTCGTTTTTACTGTGGATATAGATATTTCTGTACCAGTTTCCTCCAGCATCTTTACCAGGTCCTTTGCTGTTGTTCTGGGATTGATATGCACTTTTTGCACCAAAGTATGTTCATCTCTGGGAGACATAACGTGTCTCCTTCCTGAGAGGTATGGCGGCTGCGTGGTCCCATGGTGTTATTACTCACGTACTATTGTTTGTACAGATGAACGTGGTACCTTCAGGCGTTTGGAAATTGCTCCCAAGGATGAACCAGACTTATGGAGGTCTACAATTTATTTTCTGAGGTCTAGGCTGATTTCTTTTGATATTCCCATGATGTCAAGCAAAGAGGCACTGAGTTTGAAGGTAGGCCTTGAAATACATCCACAGGTGATACTGACATCAAATGATGTAAATTAGCCTCTCAGAAGCTTCTAATGCCATGACATAATTTCCTTGAAATGTCCAAGCTGTTTAAAGGCACAGTCAACTTAGTGTATGTAAACTTCTGACCCACTGGAATTGTGATACAGTGAATTATAAGTGAAATAATCTGTCTGTAAACAATTGTTCGGAAAAGTACTTGTGTCATGCACAATGTAGATGTTCTAACCGACTTGTTAAAACTATAGTTTGTTAACAAGAAATTTGTGGAATGGTTGAAAAACGAGTTTTAATGACTCCAACTGTATGTATGGAGTATATGTCTCTAGTCTCAGCCACAGAAACTGAATTTATTTTAAAAAAGCAAATTGTCGAGTAAGTTATGAACACGATTCAATATATTGGAGTTTAGACGGTCAACCTAAAAAAAACTCAGTTTCTAAATTGAGGGCTATCATAAGTTTAAATCCACTGCATGCTAATCACGTCTCCTCCCCCATGGTAACACACCTCACTCAACTGCAGAGTAAATAGTCCCTAAATGACTATTCAATCACCCCACCGCCTGACTCAGAAGAATGGTAATTTAATTACCATAGTGAATTATTATAATGTCTGTTTGTTTGTCAATTAATCCCATAAGGGATGGGTTGCCAATTGTCGATTTGACACAAAGAAAAAAAGGGGGGAAAAAAATCATAACAGCTCGTCTTGTTTTGATGTCTGACAGAGGGCAAAACAGACGAAAGACAGAAAGCCTGTGTGTGCGTGTGTGTCAGTCAGTTCTCTCTCCTCCCTCTCCTCTTACCTTCTGGTCATGGCTGTAGGCAAGGATCCAGTCCTCCTGCTCGGGGTGGAAGAGAAGGCTGAGGATGTAGAAGCTGAGGCGGTACTTCTGATAGGTGGCTCCCTCATCGGAGCTGATCAGCAGGCTGCTTTCCACCTCGGGGTCAGTCAGAAGCATGATCTGAATGAGAGCAGACAGAAATATAAATCAGAGCTAGCCATGGGAGGGAGCTGGTCCTGGAAGACTGGGAAATATTATTGTTGGCTTGGAAGTGAGGCTTAGTTTGAATCAGTGTTGGATAAAGATAACTAATTTAAATGGTATATATTTTGGTAATCCATGCTGTGAAGGCTCCTCAGAGGAGGAAGGGGAGGACCATCCTACTCAGTAAATATAATTTAAAATAGTGAAACATTAAAACAGTTATCCTTTTTAGAAAAAAATATATCAAATATATTCACGTCAACAAATAATTTATTAAAACTGTTTTGCAATGAAGGTCTACAGCAGCCTCAACAGCAACCCTCTGTAGGGTAGCTCCATGATGGACTCGGTGGACAGCTAGTTTCCGTCCTCCTCTGGGTACAACGACTTCCATAGACTTATACGTTAACTATGACAACTTCCGGAGGACGTCCGCCAACCTATCAGAGCTCTTGCAGCATGAACCGACATGGTGTCCACCCAATCAATCAAAGGATCAGAGAATGAATCTGGAATTGAAAGCATAAGCTACAGCTAGCACTGCAGTGCATAAAATGTGGTGAGTAGTTGACTCAAAGAAAAGGACAATAGTTGAACAGTTTAACAAATTCATTTCTTTAAAAATGAAGCAGCAAGAGAGAGAGAGCTATATTTTGTTGTATTTTTTTCCACTTTCACTTAGCTAGCGAATGCAGCTAGCTAAACTATAAAAAAATAAAATGTTACACCGAGTTACACCTCTGGAGCGGGATCGATTTGGAGGTGGAGGGCTTGTCATGGTCTGGGGCGGTGTGTCACAGCATCATCGGACTGAGCTTGTGGTCATTGCAGGCAATCTCAACACTGTGCGTTACAGGGAAGACATCCTCCTCCCTCATGTGGTACCCTTCCTGCAGGCTCATCCTGACATGACCCTCCAGCATGACAATGCCACCAGCCATACTGCTTGTTCTGTGCGTGATTTCCTGCAAGACAGGAATGTTAGTGTTCTGCCATGGCCAGCGAAGAGCTGGGATCTCAATCCCATTGAGCATGTCTGGGACCTGTTGGATCAGAGGGTGAGGGCTAGGGCCATTCCCCACAGAAATGTCTGGAAACTTGCAGGTGCCTTGGTGGAAGAGTGGGGTAACATCTCATCTCATCTCATCAACATCTCAGTCCATGAGGGGAAGATGCACTGCAGTACTTAATGCAGCTGGTGGCCACACCAGATACTGGCTGTTACTTTTGATTTTGACCCCCACTTTGTTCAGGGACACATTCCATTTCTGTTAGTCACATGTCTGTGGAACTTGTTCAGTTTATATGTCTCCGTTGTTGAATCTTGTGTTGTTCATACAAATATTTCCACATTAAGTTTACTGAACATAAACGCAGTTGACAGTGAGAGGACATTTCTTTTTTTGTTGAGTTTAGTTTAGTCTACTAAAACACCTGGCTCAAACAGAGAGGGATAGTATGTTAGCTAGCTGGCTATGGCTATCCAACACTGGAACTCTTCCAAGTTCGGTTTTATTAATGTTGTAACGGTTTTCTTCTGTGGATGAAGGATCGGACCAAAGCGCAGCGTGGTCAGAGTTCAACATGTTTAATAAAGACCATAAACGTGAACAGTACGAAATACCAAAACAACACATGTGAAAAACCCAAACAGTCCTATCTGGTGCATAGACACAAAGACAACAACCCACAAAACCCAACACAAAACAGGCTACCTAAATATGGTTCCCAATCAGAGACAATGACTAACACCTGCCTCTGATTGAGAACCATATCAGGCCAAACATAGAAAAGGGAAAACTAGACACACAACATAGAATGCCCACTCAGCTCACGTCCTGACCAACACTAAAACAAAGAAAACACAAAAGAACTATGGTCAGAACGTGACCCTCGCCGCCGACCTGGGATTGGCAACCCTACTAAAGGGCCCCACTGGACTAAACAAACTCCTCCGGACCGAGGGGCAGCTCAGGACCGAGGGGCAGCTCAGGACCGAGGGGCAGCTCAGGACCGAGAGGTAGCTCAGGACCGAGAGGTAGCTCAGGCTGACTGGCGTCACTGGCGAATCCTGGCGGATCCTGGTGGCTCTGGCGGATCCTGGCTGATTGGCGGCTCTGGCGGATCCTGGCGGCTCTGGTGGATCCTGGCTGAATGGCGGCTCTGGCGGATCCTGGCAGACTGGCGGCTCTGGCTGGATCCTGGCAGACTGACGGATCCTGGCTGAATGGCGGCTCTGGCGGATCCTGGCTGAATGGCGGCTCTGGCGGATCCTGGCTGAATGGCGGCTTTGGCGGATCCTGGCGGCTCTGGCGGATCCTGGCTGAATGGCGGCTCTGGCGGATCCTGGCGGCTCTGGTGGATCCTGGCTGAATGGCAGCTCTGGCGGATCCTGGCTGAATGGCGGCTCTGGCGGATCCTGTCGGCTCTGGCGGATCCTGGCTGAATGGCGGCTCTGGCGGATCCTGGCAGACTGGCGGCTCTGGCAGGATCCTGGCAGACTGGCGGATCCTGGCAGACTGGCGGCTTTGGCGGATCCTGGCAGACTGGCGGATCCTGGCAGACTGGCGGCTCTGGCGGATCCTGGCAGACTGGTGGCTCTGGCGGCTCCTGGCAGACTGGCGGCTCCTGGCAGACTGGCGGCTCTGGCGGGATCCTGGCAAACTGGCATCACCTGGCAGACTGGCGCCTCCTGGCAGACTGGCGGCTCCTGGCAGACTGGCGGCTCTGGCGGCTCCTGGCAGACTGGCGGCTCCTGGCAGACTGGCGGCTCTGGCAGACTGGCGGCTCTGGCGGTTCCTGGTAGACTGGCGGCTCCTGGCAGACTGGCGGCTCCTGGCAGACTGGCGGCTCCTGGCGCTCTGGCGGCTCCTGGCAGAATGGCGGCTCTGGCGGCTCCTGGCAGACGGACGGTCCTGGCTGAATGGCGGCTCTGGCGGATCCTTGCTGAATGGCGGCTCTGGCGGATCCTGGCGGCTCTGGCGGATCCTGGCAGACTGGCGGCTCTGGCTGGATCCTGGCAGACTGGCGGCTCTGGCTGGATCCTGGCAGACTGGCGGCTCTGGCTGGATCCTGGCAGACTGGCGGCTCTGGCTGGATCCTGGCAGACTGGCGGCTCTGGCTGGATCCTGGCAGACTGGCGGCTCTGGCTGGATCCTGGCAGACTGGCGGCTCTGGCTGGATCCTGGCAGACTGGCAGATCCTGGCGGCTCTGGCGGATCCTGGCAGCTTTGGCGGATCCTGGCAGACTGGCGGATCCTGGCAGACTGGCGGATCCTGGCAGACTGGCGGCTCTGGCGGATCCTGGCAGACTGGCAGTTCTTGGCAGACTGGTGGATCCTGGCTGAATGGCGGCTCTGGCGGATCCTGGCTGAATGGCGGCTCTGGCGGATCCTGGCAGGATCCTGGCAGACTGGTGGCTCTGGCTGGATCCTGGCAGACTGGCGGATCCTGGCAGACTGGCGGATCCTGGCGGCTCTGGCAGATCCTGGCTGAATGGCGGCTCTGGCGGATCCTGGCCGAATGGCGGCTCTGGCGTATCCTGGCGGCTCTGGTGGATCCTGGCTGACTGGCGGATCCTGGCGGCTCTGGCGGATCCTGGCAGCTTTGGCGGATCCTGGCAGACTGGCGGATCCTGGCAGACTGGCGGCTCTGGCGGATCCTGGCAGACTTGCGGTTCTTGGCAGACTGGCGGATCCTGGCTGAATGGCGGCTGTGGCGGATCCTGGCTGAATGGCGGCTCTGGCGGTTCCTGGCGGCTCTGGTGGATCCTGACTGAATGGCGGCTCTGGCGGATCCTGGCAGACTGGCGGCTCTGGCTGGATCCTGGCAGACTGGCGGCTCTGGCTGGATCCTGGCAGACTGGCGGCTCTGGATGGATCCTGGCAGACTGGCAGATCCTGGCAGACTGGCGGATCCTGGCTGAATGGCGGCTCTGCCGGAACCTGGCTGAATGGCGGCTCTGGCGGATCCTGGCCGAATGGCGGCTCTGGCGGATCCTGGCTGCTCTGGTGGATCCTGGCTGAATGCCGGCTCTGGCTGGATCCTGGCAGGCTGGCAGATCCTGGCGGCTCTGGCGGATCCTGGCAGACTGGCGGCTTTGGCGGATCCTGGCGGCTCTGGCGGATCCTGGCTGAATGGCGGCTCTGGCGGATCCTGGCAGACTGGCGGCTCTGGCGGATCCTGGCAGACTGGCGGATCCTGGCAGACTGGCGGATCCTGGCAGACTGGCGGATCCTGGCAGACTGGCGGCTCTGGCGGCTCTGGCGGATCCTGGCGGCTCTGGTGGATCCTGGCTGAATGGCGGCTCTGGCTGGATCCTGGCAGACTGGGGGCTCTGGCTGGATCCTGGCAGACTGGCGGATCCTGGTGGCTCTGGCAGATCCTGGCAGCTCTGGCTGGATCCTGGCAGACTGGCGGCTCTGGCTGGATCCTGGCAGACTGGCGGATCCTGGCGGCTACTGGCTGAAAAGCGGCTCTGGCGGATCCTGGCTGAATGGCGGCTCTGGCGGATCCTGGCTGAATGGCGGCTCTGGCGGATCCTGGCTGAATGGCGGCTCTGGCGGATCCTGGCTGAATGGCGGCTCTGGCGGATCCTGGCGGCTCTGGCGGATCCTGGCTGAATGGCGGATCCTGGCGGCTCTGGCTGGATCCTGGCAGACTGGCGGCTCTGGCGGATCCTGGCAGACTGGCGGTTCTTGGCAGACTGGCGGATCCTGGCTGAATCGCGGCTCTGGCGGATCCTTGCGGCTCTGGCGGATCCTGGCAGACTGGCGGCTCTGGCTGGATCCTGGCAGCTCTGGCGGCTCCTGGCAGACTGGCGGCTCCTGGCAGACTGGCGGCTCCTGGCAGACTGGCGGATCCTGGCAGACTGGCGGCTCTGGCGGATCCTGGCAGACTGGCGGCTCTGGCGGATCCTGGCGGCTCTGGTGGATCCTGGCTGGATCCTGGCAGACTGGGGGCTCTGGCTGGATCCTGGCAGACTGGCGGATCCTGGCGGCTCTGGCAGATCCTGGCAGCTCTGGCTGGATCCGGGGAAACTGGCGGATCCTGGCGGCTCCTGGCTGAAAGGCGGCTCTGGCGGATCCTGGCTGAATGGCGGCTCTGGCGGATCCTGGCTGAATGGCGGCTCTGGCGGATCCTGGCGGCTCTGGCGGCTCCTGGCAAACTGGCGGCTCCTGGCAGACTGGCGGCTCCTGGCAGACTGGCGGCTCCTGGCAGACTGGCGGCTCTGGCGGATCCTGGCAGACTGGCGGATCCTGGCAGACTGGCGGCTCTGGCGGATCCTGGCAGACTGGCGGCTCTGGCGGATCCTGGCGGCTCTGGTGGATCCTGGCTGAATGGCGGCTCTGGCTGGATCCTGGCAGACTGGGGGCTCTGGCTGGATCCTGGCAGACTGGCGGATCCTGGCAGCTCTGGCAGATCCTGGCAGCTCTGGCTGGATCCTGGCAGACTGGCGGCTCTGGCTGGATCCTGGCAGACTGGCGGATCCTGGCGGCTCCTGGCTGAAAGGCGGCTCTGGCGGATCCTGGCTGAATGGCGGCTCTGGCGGATCCTGGCTGAATGGCGGCTCTGGCGGATCCTGGCGGCTCTGGCGGATCCTGGCTGAATGGCGGCTCTGGCGGATCCTGGCGGCTCTGGCGGATCCTGGCAGACTGGCGGTTCTTGGCAGACTGGCGGATCCTGGCTGAATGGCGGCTCTGGCGGATCCTGGCTGAATCTGGCGGATCCTTGCGGCTCTGGCGGATCCTGGCAGACTGGCGGCTCTGGCTGGATCCTGGCAGACAGGCGGCTCTGGCTGGATCCTGGCAGATCCTGGCAGACTGGCGGATCCTGGCTGAATGGCGGCTCTGGCGGATCCTGGCTGAATGGCGGCTCTGGCGGATCCTGGCTGAATGGCGGCTCTGGCGGATCCTGGCGGCTCTGGCGGCTCCTGGCTGAAAGGCGGCTCTGGCGGATCCTGGCTGAATGGCGGCTCTGGCGGATCTTGGCTGAATGGCGGCTCTGGCGGATCCTGGCTGAATGGCGGCTCTGGCGGATCCTGGCGGCTCTGGCTGGACTGGCGGCTCTGGCAGACTGGCGGCTCTGGCAGACTGGTGGATCCTGGCTGAATGGCGGCTCTGGCGGATCCTGGCTGAATGGCGGCTCTGGCGGATCCTGGCGGCACTGGCGGCTCCTGGCTGAAAGGCGGCTCTGGCGGATCCTGGCTGAATGGCGGCTCTGGCGGATCTTGGCTGAATGGCGGCTCTGGCGGATCCTGGCAGACTGGCGGCTCTGGCTGGATCCTGGCAGACTGGCGGCTCTGGCTGGATCCTGGCAGACTGGCGGCTCTGGTTGGATCCTGGCAGACTGGCGGCTCTGGCTGGATCCTGGCAGACTGGCGGCTCTGGCTGGATCCTGGCAGACTGGCGGCTCTGGCTGGATCCTGGCAGACTGGCGGCTCTGGCTGGATCCTGGCAGACTGGCGGCTCTGGCTGGATCCTGGCAGACTGGCGGCTCTGGCTGGATCCTGGCAGACTGGCGGCTCTGGCTGGATCCTGGCAGACTGGCGGCTCTGGCTGGATCCTGGCAGACTGGCGGCTCTGGCTGGATCCTGGCAGACTGGCGGCTCTGGCGGATCCTGGCTGAATGGCGGCTCTGGCGGATCCTGGCGGCTCTGGCGGCTCCTGGCTGAAAGGCGGCTCTGGCGGATCCTGGCTGAATGGCGGCTCTGGCGGATCTTGGCTGAATGGCGGCTCTGGCGGATCCTGGCTGAATGGCGGCTCTGGCGGATCCTGGCGGCTCTGGCTGGATCCTGGCAGACTGGCGGCTCTGGCAGACTGGTGGATCCTGGCTGAATGGCGGCTCTGGCGGATCCTGGCTGAATGGCGGCTCTGGCGGATCCTGGCTGAATGGCGGCTCTGGCGGATCCTGGCTGAATGGCGGCTCCTGGCTGAAAGGCGGCTCTGGCGGATCCTGGCTGAATGGCGGCTCTGGCGGATCTTGGCTGAATGGCGGCTCTGGCGGATCCTGGCAGACTGGCGGCTCTGGCTGGATCCTGGCAGACTGGCGGCTCTGGCTGGATCCTGGCAGACTGGCGGCTCTGGCTGGATCCTGGCAGACTGGCGGCTCTGGCTGGATCCTGGCAGACTGGCGGCTCTGGTTGGATCCTGGCAGACTGGCGGCTCTGGCTGGATCCTGGCAGACTGGCGGCTCTGGCTGGATCCTGGCAGACTGGCGGCTCTGGCTGGATCCTGGCAGACTGGCGGCTCTGGCTGGCTGGACTGGCGGCTCTGGCTGGATCCTGGCAGACTGGCGGCTCTGGCTGGATCCTGGCAGACTGGCGGCTCTGGCTGGATCCTGGCAGACTGGCGGCTCTGGCTGGATCCTGGCAGACTGGCGGCTCTGGCTGGATCCTGGCAGACTGGCGGCTCTGGCAGCTCCTGGCAGACTAGCGGCTCTGGCAGACTGACATCGCTGCTGCTGCCCATTACCACGCCATTTGGTCCTTTTGTGGTGGGTGGTTCTCTAAAGGTTTTCTTCTGTGGACGAAGGATCGGTCCAAAGCGCAGCGTGGTCAGAGTTCAACACCATAAACATGAACACTACGAAATACCAAAACAACACGTGAAAAACCAAAACAGTCCTATCTGGTGCATAGACACAAAGACAACAACCCACAAAACCCAACACAAAACAGGCTACCTAAATATGGTTCCCAATCAGAGACAATGACTAACACCTGCCTCTGATTGAGAACCATATCAGGCCAAACATAGAAATGGGAAAACTAGACACACAACATAGAATGCCCACTCAGCTCACGTCCTGACCAACACTAAAACAAAGAAAACACAAAAGAACTATGGTCAGAACATGACAAATGTATTGCTACCAGGGCCCATCATTGTAACTGCTAAACTGCTTGCTGCCTGTACTGCATGATTGTAGCAGGTTTACTAACGTGTTAGTTCTAGTAACCATGTTGACTATGACCTTAGCTAATATGGTGACAATGATGTAGGCTGTGTGTTGCGGTTATGATGATATGAAGGTTTAGCTTGGAAAGTTTTTTTCACCTGGTCACAGACAGCTGATGTGTTGTGTACTGAAGTCCACAAGTGAAGGGAAAATGTGAGCGGAGGAGAGCGTGTAGATGTGAGAAGGAATTATACATTGAGCAAAATAATCATGCTGTTTGTATGTGGCTGCTATGAAAGTGAACTGTGTTTACGTGGGATTAGGGTGTATACATTCCGCCAATTATGTTGAAAAACATGTCTTAAACAGAAGCAAATGTAATGAAACAGGGATAAACATACCTGAATTTGTCCAATAAAAACTCGTTTGAAACTGTTGGACTAATGATTACACCCTAGATCAGCTCGATGCAGCCAAGAGTGTGCAAAGTATTGAATGTGTCACTGTCTATCACCTTGATTACTCAAATGTCTCTCTCGACCTTTGCAACCAAGTTGTAAACTTTTCATAGGTTAGATTGTAGCAACCTCGTGACGGGAATAGGGAAAATTATAGTATCATTTAGTAACCTAAACCTACATTGAGCTGGTAACAGAAATAAGGCCATGCTCATCCTCCCTCATCTTAAACGTCACCAACCGCCACTGAATCCACGTGATGGGCAGCTTGAGAGTTTGAATTTGACTGAAAAAAATTGATCTTATTATTAGATTATATGATTTGATTATAAAGTCTACATTTAATAACAGATATAAATGTCAGTAATTTGTGGTTCTAAATTGGCGTCTTTAGACACACTGTCATCTCCTGCTTGTTAGATATCTCATTTGTAAACCTGTGTTCCGCTTTGCTAGATCCTAATTATTGTTGTACAGACAGTCTTTTAACACAACCTTTGCCTATCTTGTAGCGAGTGTGTATGGGTAACGCATTCAGATTTCTCTCCTGCTGTCTGTTCAGTCAGGCTTTGAAAGCTCTAATTTCCCACAAGCTTTGTTCTTTTCTTGGAGGTTCACAATTTTTTTCTCCTGTGATTGTGCCAAGTGAGAAAAAAACACATATATCAAAATATATAATCAGCAGCAAATGTAATTGAATCAGTCATCCTGAACGCTTACATAACACCTTATCAGTAGCACAGTGGGAAGGAAGTAGAGAGAGTGTGTGTGTGTGTGTGTGTGTTTCTCGAGTCACTATGTTAATAAAACCATGAACTGATTGGCACTTATTATCCCAACTCATCCATCCCAGTAGTGCCCACAATTTCAGTGTCAGACAACGACTCTATAAACCTCCACAGTTTCAGTGTCGAGACCTTGTGGAACAGTCAAACCGTCGATGTCTGGGAGTCTAGGAGTCTAGGAGTCTCCTCACACCACCATATTTCTATAGTTCACCAACCCCAGCAAAACCACTGTTCACATTACGCTAGCAAATTGTCATTAATGACATCAGTCATGCAGAGATCACACCGCTATGGAACCATGCTGACTGGGTTATAGAGGATAGCCTTTTTTCTAACAGAGTAGGGAGACACAACCTTCAACGAACAACCCAAGGTGATTTTAACAGGTTTCCCCATTTGACAAATCTCCCAAGTTTCCCTGATTACCATCAATAGGGGTGGATTTGGGAATGGGGCATGAGGTAAAACGTCTAACACACTTCCAGCAGGGACCATTGGCTATATAACCTAGCAAGCTTGAGCAGGCGCGGCCGAGACTAAGTCATTTGTCAAACTATGCATGGTAATGGTAGCTATAGTGGGCCGACCCCAAACACAAGTTCATCAATCACAGTGAGCTAGCGTAGCACCATACGTGATCCACATGCTGACCAATCCAATCAAATATCAAAATGCCGCACCCAACACAGTTTATTTTTTACATTCCATTCACAATTATAAGAGCGTCTGCTAAATGACTTAAATGTAATGTAAATGTAACACTTTGTAAGAGACAGTGTTTTAACTCTGGGCACTAATTAAACTTTGTCTGCTCCTATAAATATGGAAACAACACCCTATTGCGATACAGCCTAGCTTATGTAGGCAAATGCTGCTATTGTGAAGGGGGGATTATAAGCGGTTTCATGAATTCGGGAACACTCACATGACGACTTATTTCAATAATTTGTTGCTAGAATATGGAAATCGATATATCCTAGTGCGACGTGAAAATGGGTTAGGAAGATTCTGGTGAGCTTCTCGGGGATGTGGTCGTGTATCCGATTAGTTCCACTTATAACCTTCAGATGAGAGAGAAATGAGGGGAAGAGTTAGACAGATGTGGCAGCGAGGGAATGAATCCTGTAGGAGTTGTGTTGAATACTATATTCCGCTTCATAAGATGACATTAACCATGAGCGGAAAACAGGGCAATGACCGTTGCCAAGCATTCAGCTGTTACATTTTTATCTAAAAACTCATCTTCACTTTAACATAGATAATATACGCTCAGCTTCAAGCCTTTAGACTTATGTTATGACAGAGCTTCACCTTGTCATTTGACACATTTCTATAAAAAACTGTAAAAATGTCAACAACATCCTCATCATGCAACATTACATGACTGTTTGTTTAGACATAGCTGTATCTTTAGATACGCCATCTTGGAGCTTCACCTTGTAATTTAACAGATTCATATTGAAAACTGCATGGAAAGGTCAACATCCTCATCACACGACATGACATTACAGTGTCATGTTTAGACAGGAAATGACAGACGGGACATGTTGACTCAATCAACGTTTCCGAGGGTAATTTCAAGAAACCATCTCACACCGGTCAAAACAACTCTGAGAATGCATATCCAGATGTTGCGTAATGTTATGCCGCCAAATTAAGTCCTACACTTCTTGCTTTACCGGAGTTTAATAAATAAAAGGAGAAAAACTAAAGGAATCATGCTGACTGAAACTTTCTCCAGAGTTCCATGCTCTGTAATCCACACAAAACGCTGGCATTTTGTTCATTTCTACACTTCACACTTTCCCCTGATGGAGCACGGGGAAAAGAGAGGGCATGCCTGGAATTGCTACCATTGTGTGTGTGTGTGTGTGTGTGTGTGTGTGTGTGTGTGTGTGTGTGTGTGTGTGTGTGTGTGTGTGTGTGTGTGTGTGTGTGTGTACGCTCCAGTGTGTGTATACGTATGTGTGTGTGCATGTATTTAGTTTATGAGGCCAAAGAGGTTCAAAATGACCAAAGGATAATGAAGCAGCCACCAACTGCAAGACATTTAAGAAGTGTGCGATGAATAACACAGTGAGTTAATAGCCGTGCAGCAGTAAATACTCAGTGATAGAATATTAATGAAATTATGCCCATATTTTCCATTTCACCCCAGTCACAGTAATTGGATTGTGAAGCATCTCTCTAAATTCAAGCGTAACACAGTTGGTGCCCAAGCGACAAATATACTCTGTCTGCACTATAGGAAGTTTAAATGGCAAGATTTCAAGGAAATTCATGGAGGAGTAGAGGGAAAGTAGAATTCACTAACAGTGTAGCTCCTAACAACAGACACCCACTTTTAGGCTGACATGTTGCTACTAGTTTGACTACCCAGACATGATTATGAGAGTTTGAATGGGCAACCTGGCAGACGTTACTTCCTGTAAACCAGCAGCAGGTGCGTTTGTTGTTGAATGGAAAACAATAGGAGTTGCTTGTTCGCTCATGTCATCGGTGACCAGTAAGTGAACTCCTCAGACAAAAAGGTCAGTCTTGACTGTCTTTTTAGCCCAGTAGAGACATCTGAAGAGCAGCAGAGTAGTGTAGAAGCCATGAATCAGCCACCATCTAGTGGCCCAAGTCAAAATTACAGAACACCCAACCTAACTAGACCAAGGGACTTCAACCTTTTCTTGCCAAGGGACCCCCCTCCCTCCCAGGCAAACCAGCGACCACCATCATACGTTAGCAAAAACGTTTTTCTTTCACATGTCTCGTCTTATCAGGTGAATGATAATGGCAAGGAGAAGCAACTAACATTTTAGAATTCATATATTTGGTATAGTTTTTCTATATTTTGACTTCCCCACATTATACTTGGAAGAGGAAGTTTAACTCCAAACACATTTTGGCTAAGAGCACTGGTGTTGCGCAGTTTCTCTGGTCCCCAGCAAAGTACTGCGTCAGCCCCTCAGTATAGACTTCCGATCGCTGTCGGTGGTTCTGAAATTGGTGGTTCTGAAATTGCTACGTCTGTGTGTCTGCCTATCGATAGGCTATCAGATTGGTGCTAGTGCTTGTAGTAGCCTATAGCTTTGCTTTACCGGATACATGTTTTTGTGGGGGGGGGTCGTCCTTTTCTCATGTTAAGCCTAATATTTATGTTTCACTAAGCTATAGGCCTACAGTGTTGCAATGCTGCTATTTAGAATGCTGACTGGTTGCAATTATGCATTTAATTGCTCAGTAATTAAAGTAGGACATTCTAACATTGCGGTTTGTAAAATGCATGTTCTATGCCACAACATACTAATCAGTAACCAATTTATGTTTTTAATAGGATACAACTGTACTGTAGACCTATAGCCTACCTTGGCCATCCACACGCTCTCGCGCAGCTTGGGTAGAACACGTTCGTGCTGCGTAAAACCAGTCTATTAATGCCAATGATCAAAGCAATAGCTTACTAGGGATTGTTTCATTATGCAGACAATGCAGTCTGGCCTACTAGGCTATCCGTCTCATCACTTGTAGGCTTACCAATGTTCACAGAAGGGGGGGGGGGGGGGGGTCTCTGGCAGTATCTGTCAGGTTGGTTTCCTGGGAGAGGAGGAGGCTCGATACTCTCACTAGAGGAACGGTCACTATTCGCAAGAAGTGTGTGAGTGAGGCCACTCTCATAGCAGGGCCCGGGCAGTGAGGTGTCAGTCTGGACTGGCAGGCTGCTGCATAACATACTAGCTTCCACCTGGTGTTTCGTTTCGCTGCGTTTTTGTGCACCACTTAGTCTTGCCTTTTGTTCATCCATCTTGAACAATGCACTCACTCTCCATCCGAGTCCGACCTGATTCACCTAACTTTTTTGAACTATTGATAGCCAATAAGGTGAGGAGTCCGAGGCGGGATGCCGCCGACGCTGCTGAGAAATAGGCTAATTAGACACATGACAACTATATTGTCTGACTTTTTTAAATTTATTTTTTACCTTTATTTAACCAGGCAAGTCAGTTAAGAACAAATTCTTATTTTCAATGACGGCCTAGGAACAGTGGGTTAACTGCCTGTTCAGGGGCAGAACGACAGATTTGTACCTTGTCAGCTCGGGGGTTTGAACTTGCAACCTTCCGGTCACTAGTCCAACGCTCTAACCACTAGGCTACCCTGCCGTGTAGATTAGACAAACACTTTGCTTGCTAGATGTGAAAATTTAAAAAAATGAGGGTTACTGTCAAAACAATTTATTATTAAAAACATTAAATTTAGACGTAGGTGTGAGTTGACGAGCTTATCAGCCCCCAGAGCTTGTGCCCCCCAGCGTGGGTTTCCGCTACGCCAGTGGCTAAGAGCAGCTGTTCAGCTGGTTAAATAAAGGTTAGCCATGTGTTGGTAAAACTGTATGTCCGAGTTAAGAAAGCTTACCAGCAGCCAGTGGCACTTGGTGCACTGGCTTTTTCAAAGCCTATGTCAGATACTCCAGTGAGTGTAATTAGCTCCAATGAGTGTAACTTGCTCAATATGAGCAGTTGAGAAATAAAGTTGAGATCATTAGAAATAAGGCGATATCCAATTTTCTACTGTAGGTATGTCATTTTAAATGTGTTTATTCTGTTGTTGCTAGCGATATTCATAAAATAAAAAAACATCTATTTTTCGAAGACCCCCCAGAGTTTTAAAATAACAACTACCTCTGTTTTAAACTTAACAATTTGGCCACTGGACAGAGTTCTGCATCAGCTGGTCAGATAGTCCAATTTATATTTTTGTTAGGGCGATTCCAAAATGTGTCCAAAAACAGAAGAAACCTCCCCAGCAAATAAGTTAGAGTTTGATGGATAGGAAGTTTACGGGTTTTTCCATGGGGAAAATCATGAATTGAAACCATCCACCTTGGCAGGAGAAAAGGCAGCAAGATCATATTACGTAAATCTTATAAGACATACTGCTCTTGAACTACAGTAAATCAGAATGTACATCTATCTACTGTGAGTAAATGTTCCAATATTCACATGGACATTCTATATTAATGTCTTAAGAATGTATCTTAATAATGCTATTACAACTGAGTTAATTGTCCACGGTGCATTTTAATTACTGACAGAATTGATTCATTTCCTTTGTATGCCTATCTGGGATTAATAAAAATGGCCTCTTTCCTTTGTAAAAAATCTCAGTCTAACACACTCACTAAGAGCTAGGAAAGATAATACATTGTTAATGAAAAGCCCTGCAATGCCTTGGAGAGATCATTTCTGCCTAATGGACTTCACTCATCTTCATCTGCTAATACAACGTACTGTACTTGCGCTTACTAAAGATCTACCTAAGGCGCTATTTAGCGGTTGCTGCTTTGAACCCAGGGCATAACCTACTTATGGAGAACATGTCAGCAATAGAAAGCGATTGAATGGGTTTAACTACAGGGCTATGTTCATTTAGGGCAGGTTTTAAAATGTTTTACAAAGGAAAACTAAAATGAGCGTTTCTTAGTGGACAGGTCCAGGTAGTCTCTTCCTCGGTTTCAGACAGCTTTTGTCCATTTGAACACAATCCAGGTCTTGCTTTGGATGGGAGACAGAGTAGATGCCTAATTGAGCCTATGGGCAAGAAGGGCAATCAAGCCGGGACAAGGTCTGGCATGGGAAAAGAAGTGAAGTCTTCATAAGAGGGTAATAAAAATGTCAGCCGGGAGACTTGGGATGCTCGGGCAAAGGTCTCACCAAAGAGAAATAGGGGCCAAGCGGGAGGAAGAGAAAGAGGGACATTGAACAAGTGAGAACACACTGCGGCAAATGGTGCATGGATCATCTTTTTGGATTTCTATTCAGACAGAGAGACCGTATCATTATTACCTGTCATTAGTTCACCTCTTCATTTCACCCGTATTTGATCACTCCCTTAACTTTGTCTTGTCTTTTGCATGCACTATTACAGCGCTCTATTCTGGACTACATAATGAGGTCTTCTCTTTCTTTCCCTCCCCTGATGGAGTCCACCAACCAACCAGGAGCTGCAACACTTTGAACTCTCCTTATTAAACACAAGTACTGTCTCTTGAGCCCAGGCATTTGAAGTCTAGACTAATTGACTATCTCCTTGACATTTCCACTGCACTCCAGCCCAGACCTCACCAACACTAACATTGCATCTTCACACTGACGGTAATTGGGGCTTTATGACTCCCATCCTAGCCCCTACCACCCAACACACACACACACAAACAAATTGGAAGACTTGGTGGAGTGTTGTGTACAACAAGCACATCTAATCGGGGATTGATGCATAATATTAAGCATATTAATGATAATAGTGTTTGCGTTGCCTCTAGAATTAAAAAAAAGATGTAAATGATATTTTTTGGAGTGCAGACCCTCTACACTGCATCACATAATGAGGTCATACAAGGAAAGGCACGCAACAAAGTTTGATGTAGGTCTACTTGAAGGGCAAGGAAGCATGCCATTTTGCCACACCCTTGATTTTGCTTTGTCACAAACAATCACGATACGTGGAACATTAATTAAATCAGAAGGGAATGTAAGAATAATCACACGTGGCGTCATGCGATCTGTTTGAGATTGTGGAAGCACTCCAAGGGGTTCTCTCTCTCTCTCTCTCCATTGGCTTCTCCCTCTCTCCCTCTTTCTTTCGCTGCCTCTCTAAGCCTGCTCATGGGCCTTAGTGTTCTTGCCTCGCTCTCATTTGTAGATTGTGCCTTAGGGCTGACATATGTTCTATATTTTTTTCCCAGCGTTAGGTTGTTCGCTTCCATCACGTTTACCACCACATGCACATCTACTCCCTTCATCCAGAGCACGGCTAACTCGCCTCGACTCAGAAACACGCCTGTATCGACTCCCATAAAGAACAGTGAGATGAGGAACCACTCCCGTGCTATTGTTTACCTCCACCAGCTGAAGGAAGGATGGTGAGGAACAAGTAAATTGCGCCGTGCTAGCACGCTAAACTATCATGCTAGAGCCAGTTGGGTCCCATGGCAGTTCCACATCCCTGTTTTACTTTTGGAGTGTTCCTGTTTTAGGGATGTATCCTGCATACAGAAGGTATCACACCATGTGTTGCAGCTAGCTAATCATCCACTATAGCTATTAAGACAGATGTTTGCAGTTAATGATATCCTTGCATACTGTGTTTAGCATTCATATTACATGTGTTGTAACCTTGGCGTGTTATCTTACAGTCAAGGCTGAAAGTAAGACTAAGTGATGGGTGTGGACCTGCTTTTTAATCATTTTACTGATGTACGAGGTTACAAATGACAAATGGAATTGTTTAAAGATGCTCATATGATGGACCATTTAGCTATTTGATTTAACATTTTTTGGGGGTTAAAATATTGAATTGTGTTTACTACTATAGCCCATAGAAAAACATTCATAAATGTCCAAAAAACATAGTCCAAAAATAAATCATAAGGAAAAAGGCTTCAAAGTGTCTGTCCTATATCTAGGTAATATAAGAAAGCGCAGGAAATATTAGACTTTTTTTGGACACATACACCTTATGTATTTGGCACAAAGCTACCTCCACTCAATTACATGGGTTACCTTCAGATGAGTCCTGTGACACTTGTGGGGGTTGTAGAGAAAAACAAAGAACATCATCGTGTTTGTGAGATTCTCCCCTTTCCAGAGGTTTTTGGCCAAACTGTTTGGAGGCAACAGACGTTTTTGTGAGAAGACCGATTTTCGGGATGTTTCGTGGTCTGACAAATTCCTGCTGTAGCTCGGTCACCTTCCACCGCAGATGCAGAAGGCCGACATAAGCGGATGTGGTGGATTGAGATGCAGCCAATGTCTCCAGCTGACAGATTTTAATGGGGATTTTTTTATTATGTTACTTAGATTGACGCATTGGTACGCCAATAGACACTTAAAGATTTGAACCAGTGTGCTACAGCAGGAAAATAATCCTGCATCAACATGAAATGTGGATTATGTGGATTATAATGAATGGGCATTTTTTGTGGGGGTCGATACATTTTTTGTTAGGGCAAATCAAGTCTGGCATTTTAAAGTGGAAATTACTCATTTTAGAAGCCTTTTTAAACATGGATTAACCTAGAAGTTTGCATTTCCTGCCGTGCAGGAAAATTCTCAGCAACAAATGAGTGATCAAATGAAGATCCTACATCTGTACGTACCCTCATTTGCACTTCTTTGAGAAGTGATGGGAACATTTCTAAAGAGTTTGCCTTTACTACTTTGAGGACAGTTCGAGGACATTAAATATGAATTTGCACTTATAAATGTGTGCTTGTTCCAAAAAGAGTGGCAATGAATGGAAGTATTTGAACTCTGTAGTGGGAGAGATCTCATCTGAAGCAAATTCATATTCCACCCACCTGCCTGTTGATGCTGTCTGATCTGGACAGAGGCTGTCATTGTTTTGGAGCACAACACACACACACACATAAATAATTAAGGCCTTCGCCTGAAACATTTGTGCCGATGACTGCTGCTTTAGTCAATATGTTCATGAGAAAAAGCATTCTTCAGTATTTTCCATAAGCGCCGGCCGTCGGCTAAATAGCCGATAACACTCATTGTAACACTCACTTTTTCCACTTCATAAATTACCTAGCCATTTTTTCATTTAAAAGTTTCAATTAGGTAGTCAGAGAAGTCCATATAGCCTTCTGCCACTAAAAGGAATGATATGCATCTTCTAGTCATCTATCGATAGGACAGACGCCGGTCAGTCTTTCGCATGTTTTATCGGCCTACACAGCCACGGAGTCGGGGGCGCATATTTACTGTGCTTTGATTGATTACTGAACAGTAAGCGTTGACTAGTTTACAAAAGGTGTGAAATGACTGAATAAAGTCAATCTCCTATTTCCGTTTGCTATTCATAAATCATACAATGTAGTTATGTCCATGGTATTGCATCGGGACATGTAAACCAAAAGAGTTTGTTTTTTTCCTAGGATTCGAAGTCCATGAAAAAAACTTGCCAGTGACCGTAAAGTGGCTCGTCAGTGTAGCCTAGTGATGGGTTGTTCGTGAACTGACATCTATTTTTTTTTTTTTCAATGGATCTGCTAGGTGAACGGAACCGAATCGGTAAGAGACTGGTTTTGGCTCCCTAATTTGCATTCTGGTAGGCTACTCCTGCTTTTTAGTCGATTATCTGCAGATAAATTATGAAAGCATTCAATGAAGATGTCGAATTCTCACTACCGGAACAATAAGAAGAAGTGGAGAGAGCACCTCATTCTGGTCCAAAATATGATACAGATTGAAGGTTACAAAAGTTCATGTACATGATACTTATACGCTAGTATTAAAGATATTGATACTAGTATTAAAGATATTGATATAGGCCTACTGATTTAAAGTTAATAGACAACTGCTGCTTTCTGTTTAGCAAAGCCCATGTTTAACACCTGCTTCATTCATACCTGTTAAAGTAAGACTGTAAATGTGACCTGAATCTCAAGATTGGTTTAATGTTAAAAAGGTTTTCCTACTTAGAAAATAGTTGTGATCAGGACAAGGCCTAGACAATGTCCAAAACGACTAACACCACATTTCAATCATTTTCAGTCATATTACTGTAAAGAAATATCTTTCAACAACAACACATTTTACAAAAATGCGAGGAGAAGTCATTCAACTATTCTACATTAGAATGTACCGGAGGCCACCAAAATGGAGCTTGTTCTGCAATTTTCACAGAAAACACAGCTATTACTTCCAACAACAGCAGCAAAAAATCTGCTTCCGAGAAAGAACCAGAGGTTTTTGTCTGAATCTGTCCGTCGCTCAGCCAGCCTCCCCTCAAATTCCTTTCATTTTCTGGAAGCATTAGCCGCCCTACCAAACATTTATACAAGATAATGATCTGCAAGTATGTCAGATGGGTTCTCGATATTTACCGTCATTACGCGTTATTTCTTACACATTTCTCTGTATTAAAACCTGTTCATCCACTATTTGCTTGTGGTTACTCTTCAACTGGACTGCTCTGATTCTCTGCACCTTAGCACACATGCACTCACCCACACAGACATATACACATCACAACGGCTGCTACAAGACTATTTATACAGCTCAATTTATACACTGCCCCCCCCCCCCCAAAAAAAAAAAACGTGTTAATATTGGACTATAAATTGTGCCTTCCTGTATTATACTTATGCTAAAATGCTTATTCTATTCTACTGAACCATTAACTTCATGTTTCTATTATCTTTTATTGTTTTTATTGTGGTTGCACTGTCCAGAAGGAACCTGCCAGTAAGTGGTTTGTTGGCCGATGGTATACCATGCGTATCCCATACATACAAGTAATAAAACTAGAAACTACTGATAGCACCGTTATTCGCAAGCGTTTCCCTTATAAGCGTTCTCATACTCAGAATGAGTCAGAATGCATGCAGTGTTCTCAATGATAAAATAATGGTCCATTGTTTCTGACTGGTCTCCACTGGTCCTTGTACACCAGTGACCCAATGCATCCCTCTTCCACTTCTCCATTCCCTGCAGCAACAGAAGGTTGACTTACCCCAACAGTGTGGGTGACAGCTAGCCAGAGTGATGATAACAAAGGTAACCTGGATCCAACAGGCTCTCTCTTTCTCTGTGTGTCTGTGTGTGTGTCATTAGCACCCAGTTACTCATTTTAACACGTCATATCACTAGAGTTCTGTGTTAAAGGGGTGGCTCTGCAGTACTATGCTGTTGCCATTTTAGAAACCCACTAGCTGTGTTTTGTTTAGAGCGACATACACTGAGTGTACAAAACATTATGAACATCCTTTTTGAACACTTTCAACACCTTGTAGAGTCCATTGCCGCAACGAATAGAGTCTGTCTTGAGGGCAAACCAATATTACAAAAGGTCTTCCTACTGTTTTGTACAGTCAGTGTACAAGCTAGACTGTTTGCTGCAGAGACGGGTTGAATTACTAGGTATGGCCAAGTAAGGTCTTTGTAAACAGGCTTTTTGACCCTTAGTAGTTTGTTCGTTTTTATTTTGTAGCAACATCAAGGCCTATACCTTCCACTTCGTCAGTAAAACTTTTCAAAACAGCGCAGGCTAATGTTCCACAGGCTAACAGTCCACACTATTCCACAGGCTAACAGTCCACACTTTTCTACAGGCTAACAGTCCACACTTTTCCACAGGCTAACAGTCCACACTATTCCACAGGTTAACAGTCCACACTATTCCACGGGCTAACAGTCCACACTATTCCACAGGCTAACGTTCCACAGGCTAGCAGTCCACACTACTCCACAGGCTAGCAGTCCACACTACTCCACAGGCTAGCAGTCCACACTATTCCACAGGCTAACAGTCCACACTATTCCACAAGCTAACAGTCCACACTATTCCACAGGCTAACGTTCCACAGGCTAACAGTCCACACTATTCCACAGGCTAACAGTCCACACTTTTCTACAGGCTAACAGTCCACACTTTTCCACAGGCTAACAGTCCACACTATTCCACGGGCTAACAGTCCACACTATTCCACAGGCTAACGTTCCACAGGCTAGCAGTCCACACTACTCCACAGGCTAGCAGTCCACACTATTCCACAGGCTAACAGTCCACACTATTCCACAAGCTAACAGTCCACACTATTCCACAGGCTAACAGTAACAGCCCACACTATTCCACAGGCTAACAGTCCACACTATTCCACAGGCTAACAGTCCACACTATTCCACAGGCTAACAGTCCACACTATTCCACAGGCTAACAGTCCACACTATTCCACAGGCTAACAGTCCACACTATTCCACAGGCTAACAGTCCACACTATTCCACAGGCTAACAGTCCACACTATTCCACAGGCTAACAGTCCACACTATTCCACAGGCTAGCAGTCCACACTATTCCAAAGGCTAGCAGTCCACACTATTCCACAGGCTAACAGTCCACACTATTCCACAGGTTAACAGTCCACACTATTCCACGGGCTAACAGTCCACACTATTCCACAGGCTAACGTTCCACAGGCTAGCAGTCCACACTACTCCACAGGCTAGCAGTCCACACTACTCCACAGGCTAGCAGTCCACACTATTCCACAGGCTAACAGTCCACACTATTCCACAAGCTAACAGTCCACACTATTCCACAGGCTAACGTTCCACAGGCTAACAGTCCACACTATTCCACAGGCTAACAGTCCACACTTTTCTACAGGCTAACAGTCCACACTTTTCCACAGGCTAACAGTCCACACTATTCCACAGGTTAACAGTCCACACTATTCCACGGGCTAACAGTCCACACTATTCCACAGGCTAACGTTCCACAGGCTAGCAGTCCACACTATTCCACAGGCTAACAGTCCACACTATTCCACAGGCTAACAGTCCACACTATTCCACAAGCTAACAGTCCACACTATTCCACAGGCTAACGTTCCACAGGCTAACAGCCCACACTATTCCACAGGCTAACAGTCCACACTATTCCACAGGCTAACAGTCCACACTATTCCACAGGCTAACAGTCCACACTATTCCACAGGCTAACAGTCCACACTATTCCACAGGCTAACAGTCCACACTATTCCACAGGCTAACAGTCCACACTATTCCACAGGCTAACAGTCCACACTATTCCACAGGCTAACAGTCCACACTATTCCACAGGCTAGCAGTCCACACTATTCCACAGGCTAGCAGTCCACACTATTCCACAGGCTAACAGTCCACACTATTCCACAGGCTAACAGTCCACACTATTCCACAGGCTAACGTTCCACAGGCTAACAGCCCACACTATTCCACAGGCTATCAGCCCACACTATTCCACAGGCTAACAGTCCACACTATTCCACAGGCTAACAGCCCACACTATTCCACAGGCTAACAGCCCACACTATTCCACAGGCTAACAGTCCACACTATTCCACAGGCTAACGTTCCACAGGCTAACAGTCCACACTATTCCACAGGCTAACAGTCCACACTATTCCACAGGCTAGCAGTCCACACTATTCCACAGGCTAGCAGTCCACACTATTCCACAGGCTAACAGTCCACACTATTCCACAGGCTAACAGTCCACACTATTCCACAGGCTAACGTTCCACAGGCTAACAGTCCACACTATTCCACAGGCTAGCAGTCCACACTATTCCACAGGCTAACGTTCCACAGGCTAGCAGTCCACACTATTCCACAGGCTAGCAGTCCACACTATTCCACAGGCTAACAGTCCACACTATTCCACAGGCTAACAGTCCACACTATTCCACAGGCTAGCAGTCCACACTATTCCACAGGCTAACAGTCCACATTATTCCACAGGCTAACAGTCCACACTATTCCACAGGCTAACAGTCCACACTATTCCACAGGCTAACAGTCCACACTATTCCACAGGCTAACAGTCCACACTATTCCACAGGCTAACAGTCCACACTATTCCACAGGCTAACAGTCACACTATTCCACAGGCTAACAGTCCACACTATTCCACAGGCTAACAGTCCACACTATTCCACAGGCTAGAAGTCCACACTATTCCACAGGCTAACAGTCCACACTATTCCACAGGCTAACAGTCCACACTATTCCACAGGCTAACAGTCCACACTATTCCACAGGCTAACAGTCCACACTATTCCACAGGCTAGCAGTCCACACTATTCCACAGGCTAGCAGTCCACACTATTCCACAGGCTAACAGTCCACACTATTCCACAGGCTAACAGTCCACACTATTCCACACTAAGCCCACACTATTCCACAGGCTAACAGTCCACACTATTCCACAGGCTAACAGTCCACACTATTCCACAGGCTAATTCCACAGGCTAACAGTCCACACTATTCCACAGGCTAACAGTCCACACTATTCCACAGGGCTAACAGTCCACACTATTCCACAGGCTAACAGTCCACACTATTCCACAGGCTAGCAGTCCACACTATTCCACAGGCTAACAGTCCACACTATTCCACACAGGCTAACAGTCCACACTATTCCACAGGCTAACAGTCCACACTATTCCACAGGCTAACAGTCCACACTATTCCACAGGCTAGCAGTCCACACTATTCCACAGGCTAACAGTCCACACTATTCCACAGGTCCACACTATTCCACAGGCTAACAGTCCACACTATTCCACAGGCTACACAGTCCACACTATTCCACAGGCTAACAGCTATTCCACAGGCTAGCAGTCCACACTATTCCACAGGCTAACAGTCCACACTATTCCACAGGCTAACAGTCCACACTATTATTCCACAGGCTAACAGTCCACACTATTCCACAGGCTAACAGTCCACACTATTCCACAGGCTAACAGTCCACACTATTCCACAGGCTAACAGTCCACACTATTCCACAGGCTAACAGTCCACACTATTCCACAGGCTAACAGTCCACACTATTCCACAGGCTAACAGTCCACACTATTCCACAGGCTAACAGTCCACACTATTCCACAGGCTAACAGTCCACACTATTCCACAGGCTAACAGTCCACACTATTCCACAGGCTAACAGTCCACACTATTCCACAGGCTAACAGTCCACACTATTCCACAGGCTAACAGTCCACACTATTCCACAGGCTAACAGTCCACACTATTCCACAGGCTAACAGTCCACACTATTCCACAGGCTACAGTCCACACTATTCCACAGGCTAACAGTCCACACTATTCCACAGGCTAACAGTCCACACTATTCCACAGGCTAACAGTCCACACTATTCCACAGGCTAGCCACACTATTCCACAGGCTAACAGTCCACACTATTCCACAGGCTAACAGTCCACACTATTCCACAGGCTAACAGTCCACACTATTCCACAGGCTAACAGTCCACACTATTCCACAGGCTAACAGTCCACACTATTCCACAGGCTAACAGTCCACACTATTCCACAGGCTAACAGTCCACACTATTCCACATTAACAGTCCACACTATTCCACAGGCTAACAGTCCACACTATTCCACAGGCTAACAGTCCACACTATTCCACAGGCTAACAGTCCACACTATTCCACAGGCTAACAGTCCACACTATTCCACAGGCTAACAGCCCACACTATTCCACAGGCTAACAGTCCACACTATTCCACAGGCTAACAGTCCACACTATTCCACAGGCTAACAGTCCACACTATTCCACAGGCTAACAGTCCACACTATTCCACAGGCTAACAGTCCACACTATTCCACAGGCTAACAGTCCACACTATTCCCACAGTCCACACTATTCCACAGGCTAACAGTCCACACTATTCCACAGGCTAACAGTCCACACTATTCCACAGGCTAACAGTCCACACTATTCCACAGGCTAGCAGTCCACACTATTCCACAGGCTAACAGTCCACACTATTCCACAGGCTAACGTTCCACAGGCTAACAGTCCACACTATTCCACAGGCTAGCAGTCCACACTATTCCACAGGCTAACAGTCCACACTATTCCACAGGCTAGCAGTCCACACTATTCCACAGGCTAACAGTCCACACTATTCCACAGGCTAGCAGTCCACACTATTCCACAGGCTAACAGTCCACACTATTCCACAGGCTAACAGTCCACACTATTCCACAGGCTAACAGTCCACACTATTCCACAGGCTAGCAGTCCACACTATTCCACAGGCTAACAGTCCACACTATTCCACAGGCTAGCAGTACACTATTCCACAGGCTAGCAGTCCACACTATTCCACAGGCTAACAGTCCACACTATTCCACAGGCTAGCAGTCCACACTATTCCACAGGCTAACAGTCCACACTATTCCACAGGCTAACAGTCCACACTATTCCACAGGCTAACAGTCCACACTATTCCACAGGCTAGCAGTCCACACTATTCCACAGGCTAACAGTCCACACTATTCCACAGGCTAGCAGTCCACACTATTCCACAGGCTAGCAGTCCACACTATTCCACAGGCTAACAGTCCACACTATTCCACAGGCTAACAGTCCACACTATTCCACAACAGTCCACACTATTCCACAGGCTAACAGTCCACACTATTCCACAGGCCAGTCCACACTATTCCACAGGCTAACAGTCCACACTATTCCACAGGCAGTCCACACTATTCCACAGGCTAGCAGTCCACACTATTCCACAGGCTAACGTTCCACAGGCTAACAGTCCACACTATTCCACAGGCTAACAGTCCACACTATTCCACAGGCTAGCAGTCCACACTATTCCACAGGCTAGCAGTCCACACTATTCCACAGGCTAACAGTCCACACTATTCCACAGGCTAGCAGTCCACACTATTCCACAGGCTAACAGTCCACACTATTCCACAGGCTAACAGTCCACACTATTCCACAGGCTAACGTTCCACAGGCTAACAGCCCACACTATTCCACAGGCTAACAGTCCACACTATTCCACAGGCTAACAGTCCACACTATTCCACAGGCTAACGTTCCACAGGCTAACAGCCCACACTATTCCACAGGCTAACAGTCCACACTATTCCACAGGCTAGCAGTCCACACTATTCCACAGGCTAACAGTCCACACTATTCCACAGGCTAACAGTCCACACTATTCCACATGCTAACAGTCCACACTATTCCACAGGCTAACAGTCCACACTATATTTAAAAGGAAATGGTAATGCTCACTATTCTGTATTCCCTGTATGTCTACTATCAACATCTGTTACATCTTAACCAGTTTTTCCTGGTCTTTGATGTTTTTTTTTATTTTGCACGATTATCTAGGCTTCCTCTTGTTAATACAAAGTGTTCATGTTCCAAACAAAACAGGCTAGCATTCCACATGACAGTCCACAGAAATTATAAAGCTCACTGCTGTTTTTCCTGCCCTCTCACCATTAACGTGACACCTCTTTCCTGGTCTATGACCGAAGCTTTCTCATTGGACTGTACACGGGGGTGAGGAGAGGTGGAGGTTAGGGGGCGCATTTCATCTTCATTATTAGACAAGAATTGACCAGGAGAAAAATGACCTGTTCCGATTAGAGTCTTGTTAAAAAGGGAGGAATGTGAGAACGGAAGGATGAAGGGAGATGGAAGTAATGATGCGAATTGTCAGGATGGCTCCTCTTGAGGGTTGTGGGAGAAGGGGTTGGATGGGGTTGGGGGTGCAGGGGTTGGAGGGGGGAGGGGGGGTGAGCTAACGGTCGCAAATATGAAGAGCTTGTCTATCCTTTGATCAAAACACTAGAATTGATTAAATCCTTCTTCTTCCTTCCTTTTTTTTGGTCTGGTCTATAATTCATTAGTTCCGGAAAGAGAGAATTTATAGGGTCGGTATAAATATTAACGATTGGAAGTATTTTCTTAGAAGATCACTGCTAACTCTCTGGGTGGAGATTAGCATGGCTCAATGGATGTGCCGGATATTGTTGAAGATGACAGAGGCACCAAACAGACATGGCAGTACTAACTTCAAAAATGTATGTTTGTTTTATATTGGCAGTTGACATCAGCATTGCAAGTCCATTGACGTGCCTTCGTAAGTGTATCCACCTGCACTGCAATGAGTAGATCAACTTTTTCTACTACAAAATTACTTAGAAGTAATACTGATAGATCGTTCGAATTTGAGTCAAGTGGGCTGTTTTATATGAGTTAGGACATTTGTCAGCATTTACAGTGTAAGAAACAACCCCACACAGAGAGACATTTAGAAAGCAGATGGAAAACTAGAATGTTAACTATGAGATAAGACAAAATAACAACACAACTTAAAACACATAAATGCACCTTACCTTTCTCTTGTTGTTGGGACTGACGTATAAGTAGCTGAGGATTGTTTTCGCCCCCACTTTCTCATTGAGCTTCTGGTAAGTGGTTCCGTAGTCGGTTGACCTGGAATTTAATCAGAGTGTTTGATGAAGACTTGATGAATCTCTTGTTGTAATTAAAAATCCCCTGGAGAATGTTTAGTTGGATTTTAAAAAAGCATGCACAATTATGTCCCACCTCCTTGTGGTTCGCTGTTCTACGACAACACACTCATCCCTTGTAATCTAAACAACCATAACCTAGCCAGGGTGTATGTCTCCAACTATCTGACCAATGTCCAGCTCTTCTTTTAAAAACAGCACAGAATTCAAAACAGCATCACCAGGAACAATAGCAATTTTTCTGGAAAAGTTTCTCTGTTATGGTCCAGGAAAAGATTTGAAGTCAAATCATGTCATTCACTCCTTCAGTCCAAACTGTTAGGAGAAAAAAGGCACAACAAAGTGCAAAACTTCACGTAAAGCTGAAAGACTGGCTGCATAGTCTCAAGTGGACTGTTCTATAGCTGGTCAAAGATGAAGCCATTTGAACCATGAGTTAGACTAGTTTTATGCAAAGTTTTCACGTGGCCTCCTGCATTGTCATTCACACAAAGCTTCCTGTTTTAAAGGAAGTAACAGCAATGTTTGAGTGGATTTTGAAAAGAATAATGAAAAGGCAAAAATAATGTGTGAAGTTTTTTGGAGGTCGTGTCTAGGTAGCACAACTCTGTTGTTTCAAAGTATCACCATATCTGTCAGCATAAAACTACTAACCCAATATGGATCCCAACAGTTGAGTCAAAGCTAACAGTGGATGAAAGGGGATTGTGCTGAAATATTTAAGCGATGGTCAGAGTGCTAATGTGAAATTTGTGTTCTGTCTGGGATGTGACATTCCAGAACGTCTCGAAGTTTGAACAACTTATCTCCCCTGCCAGGATCATTTTATTCATATAGAAGCGAGGCTCAATCAAGGAGCTATTTCATGTTCAGCTAAAAACACACACATCAACACACACACAGACATGCAAAGCAGGCAAAGCTTCAAAAATACACCATGCATGCATCACCCTTCAACGCTTGTTACTACTACAAACAATGCAATCACTGACTTCGATAGAGGGTTTTCATTCATCCTGTGCTTATAGAAATGTTAAATCCTGATTTTGGAAACTCAATTGAAATGGAAGCGTTACAACTTTGAAGTCATAATTTTTTTGTAGTGAAGTTGACAAAGAACAAACACAAATAGCCCAGCCCCGTGACACCAGCCTGGTGACTTTCATCTTCCCCTTTTCAGATTTATTATGGGATGGTTTCCATGTCGATTCAATAAGGGCGAACTCCTGAATACCGGCGGTAGCATCTATCAACGGGTGGATCCATCGACACTTTGGACCACAGGACAATGACATCATCTGGCTATTGATCTGCTCTTCATAGAACTCCCATCATACGGCTGCTGTGATTTAAGGCCCAATGACATACTTTTAGTGGTGCATCAACTCTCGACATGAACCAATGAAACTAATACAAAATCGGCCACCCCCCCTCACATCATAAACCTAGCTACTGCTCACATCATCATATCCCTAGTTGTTTTAGTTGAGGGTTCAATTTCAAGCTCTATTCATACCGGACTAACGTGATACTGCCTTGTTGGGTTCTTTTCAAGGACAACAACAACTTTATTTTGGGAGGAGACTTAGAGTACCCCCAGTGCACGCCCAATTAGACTTCCCCCATATATATATAGCTACTGTACTATGACAGCAGCAGCCCAAAGCCCTGTTGTCTTCCCTATTGGAGTTTGATTAATCAATGAGCGGGGGGTATCTGGAGATGGTTAGCTAGAGGTCGCTAATCGCATTAGCGGGGTGCAAAGTAAACAATAAACAGCTTGAACCGTCCAACGGATGGCAGCTTTGCTGAGTATTCCAAATTAATTCATGAATGCCTCGGCGCACTCCAGATAGCATTTCTCTCTCACCACTCCGCTTTGAGAGCAGCAGGTTGGGCTTGTACCCCCCTCCCATTTCTGCCCCAGGTTTGATGGCTGTCTTCCATTCTCAAAACTACCAGCGTCTCCGTCTCTCCCCCTCATGAAGTGAGGGAACAGTCAATGTTAGACACACCATTAACAGGGTAATGAGGTGTCACGCCCGTTCACGTTTGAGCCATCCACGACTTAAGCTACTAAAGGCTAGTGGTTAGGACTTCAGTGGAGACAGCCATATAACGCTACATTTCCCACTGCTGTGGTTGGGAGATAGGCCTTGGGGTGGACCCACGGATCGGTTGTGGACAAGGCCGCTGAAATCACTGGAAAGTCCTGAGGTCCATTTTCTGTTTTCCTCTTTCTCATATGAGGGCCGCAACGTTCCAGCAGACCCGCACCGCTGGGATTTGTAAAGATTTGACAGGCCTACTGTTACATAGTCTCTTAAATGCCAAAACCGCAGTCTATCAACTTAATGAACGCCAAGTGGAACACATAAGAGCATTTAAATTTGTCCCTCTTTTAGCGAAAGCCTGGGGTAAAATAAGGTGAGACGTCATAAGACGTGTTCCGGTGGAAAGGAGTCGATAGAAGAACAACTCAAATCCTCTAACTGCGGAGTTTACAACGGACAGTCAAACACTTTCTATTTTCAGCCAAGTCTCAAACATACAGTGGGGCAAAAAAGTATTTAGTCAGCCACCAATTGTGCAAGTTCTCCCACTTAAAAAGATGAGAGGCCTGTAATTTTCATCATAGGTACACTTCAACTATGACAGACAAAATTAGGAAATAAATCCAGAAAATCACATTGTAGGATTTTTAATGAATATATTTGCAAATTATGGTGGAAAATGAGGCTCCTCTGTCCTCCACTCGTTACCTGTATTAATGGCACCTGTTTGAAGTTGTTATCAGTATAAAAGACACGTGTCCACAACCTCAAACAGTCACACTCCAAACTCCACTATGGCCAAGACCAAAGAGCTGTCAAAGGACACCAGAAACAAAATTGTAGAACTGCACCAGGCTGGGAAGACTGAATCTGCAATAGGTAAGCAGCTTGGTTTGAAGAAATCAACTGTGGGAGCAATTATTAGGAAATGGAAGACATACAAGACCACTGATAATCTCCCTCGATCTGGGGCTCCACGCAAGATCCCACCCCGTGGGGTCAAAATGATCACAAGAACGGTGAGCAAAAATCCCAGAACAACTCGGGGGGACCTAGTGAATGACCCGCAGAGAGCTGGGACCAAAGTAACAAAGCCTACCATAAGTAACACACCAGACGTGTTCCCCTGCTTAAGCCTGTACATGTCAAGGCCCGTCTGAAGTTTGCTAGAGAGCATTTGGATGATCCAGAAGAAGATTGGGAGAATGTCATATGGTCAGATGAAACCAAAATATAACTTTTTGGTAAAAACTCAACTCGTCGTGTTTGGAGGACAAAGAATGCTGAGTTGCATCCAAAGAACACCATACCTACTGTGAAGCATGGGGGTGGAAACATCATGCTTTGGGGCTATTTTTCTGCAAAGGGACCAGGTCGACTGATCCGTGTAAAGGAAAGAATGAATGGGGCCATGTATCGTGAGATTTTGAGTGAAAACCTCCTTCCATCAGCAAGGGCATTGAAGATGAAACGTGGCTGGGTCTTTCAGCATGACAATGATCCCAAACATACTGCCCGGGCAACGAAGGAGTGGCTTCGTAAGAAGCATTTCAAGGTCCTGGAGTGGCCTAGCCAGTCTCCAGATCTCAACCCCATAGAAAGTCTTTGGAGGGAGTTGAAAGTTTGTGTTGCCCAGCAACAGCCCCATCACATTACATTTAAGTCATTTAGCAGACGCTCTTATCCAGAGCGACTTACAAATTGGTGCGTTCACCTTATGACACCACTTTAGAAATATGCAACAACACATTGCCAAACATAGACCATTGTATATTAAAGTGATTTCTTTTAACATTAACATTTTAGTCCTGTTACAACTGATTGTAGTCAACAGGTTAACAGTATGACAAGACAGACATGCCCTTTGCCACTCTAGAGCAGATCTGCATGGAAGAATGGGCCAAAATACCAGCAAAAGTGTGTGAAAACCTTGTGAAGACTTACAGAAAACATTTGACCTCTGTCATTGCCAACAAAGTGTATATAACAAATTATTGAGATAAACTTTTGTTATTGACCAAATACTTATTTTCCACCATAATTTGCAAATAAATTCATAAATAATCCTACAATGGGATTTTCTGGATTTTTTTTCTCACTTTGCCTGTCATAGTTGAAGTGTACCTATGATGAAAATTGCAGGCCTCTCATCTTTTTAAGTGGGAGAACTTGCACAATTGGTGGCTGACTAAATACTTTTTTGCCCCACTGTACTTCTGAGTCACAAATAACCTAATCGGGCACCGAATCTCAAGGTAGCAAGAACGCAACCTGTAGATCTACAAACACAAGATATTACAACTATAGCCAAGGGAGTGGATTATGTTTGAATTCAGTTTTCAGTCATGTGGAGAAGCCCCTTGAGCTGAAAGTGCAGCGAGACTCGCTTGAACTGCACTCAAGGCCAGTCAAAGTAAGTGCACTTGGACTACACTGGAGAACACATTGGCTGTCTGTGAGTAGCTGTGACTCACATTCACACTAATGCCTGTTTGCTTTGGGCTGAATTAAACATCTGGTCGGTTGGCTGGAAGGTTCTGGCGACAGGTGCACGTTTTTCTGGCGAAAAGTCTCCTCAATGAGGAGAGGGCAAGTTGCACCGTTTAAATATTCAAGGTGATTTTGTGTAAGCCTTTGATTTGTCAACCTCTTATTGGTGATGCACTTATGTATTTATAATGTGGTATACAAAAGGAGACACAACATGAATCACAACCTTGTTGCTGCTAAAAATACGGTATAACAGGCAGTCACACTGAAGACTTCACACAGAAATGTACACAGAAGACTTGCAATGACAAAGCATGATGTGCTTACCTCCACAACGAGCTCTCCGTGACACTGTTCAGGTTGAAGTCAAACAGCTTGGTCAGCATTAGAATCACCTGCAAGACATGAAGATAAATCCTTATTTACACACTTTAATACAGAGCCTACACCAAAACGCACCTTTCAACACACAATTCATCATAAACATAAAGCGTAATCACATTTCACATAGCATTTCAAAACATTCGATGATTCGTCCTGAGTTACATTTGTCAGCAGTCAAGGAAATCGTGTTTCTTCTACAGTACGCGAAATCCAAGGAAATTATCCGTTATTGGAGTTACGAGCCACAGGTCATCAACAATTTGCCCCCTAACATCCCCAAAAGGTTGCTGAATCAAATCCCCGAAGCTGAGAAGGTACAAATCTGTCATTCTGCCCCCGAGCAAGGCAGTTAACCCACTGTTCCCGTGGCGCTTACGACTTGGATGTTGATTAGGGCAGCCCCCGCACCTCTCTGATTGAGGGGTTGGGTTAAATGTGGAAGACATATTTCCGTAGAATGCATTCAGTTGTACAACTGACTACGTGTCCCTCTTTCCTTTCCCACGTTGAAGTGGTGTCCCTTGATTTCACGATCACTTGTGTAATACAAGATGCTTCTTCCATACTTTCTAAAATCACTCATCACATCCTTTCAAAATAGAAAACAGAAAGGACAGATAGAAAGATATTAAACGTTGGATATGTAGCCTCTGTAGCCACACATGAAAAAGGCATAGTTCCGTCTTTGAGAAACTCACAGTCTACCTGATAGAGAATACATTATACAAAATGTGTCCTCCACCTAGCTTGTTCAGGGGATCTGACTACTGACTAGCAAGCTCAGCTGAACTGTCAGCGAAAGGAACTAAAAGATACATCAGACGAACAGCGTGTGACGACTAATTATTAAGAGCTCATTACTTAACCATATCCTATCCAATCTAAACGCGGCACTGTAAATATTCTTTATAACTGTAACACCCTTAAAGTGCATGGGATTTTTAGAAGGAAAATCTGGGTCGATCCAAGTCTTCGGGGAAAATGAAAAGACAGATAAATCACATTCTGCCCGAAGCAGAATGAGAACTACAGAAGCACGGAACTACAGAAGCACGGAACTACAGAAGCACGGAACTACAGAAGCACGGAACTACAGAAGCACGGAACTACGGAACTACAGAAGCACGGAACTACAGAAGCACTGAACTACAGAAGCACGGAACTATGGAACTACAGAAGCACGGAACTACGGAAGCACGGAACTACGGAACTACAGAAGCACGGAACTACAGAAGCACTCGCAATCTATTTACTTTATGACTAGAGGTATATTTCAAATTCATTGAAATTTGTGGCGGTGGAGCTATTCACCAAGCACACCTGTAGTTTACCAGTCTACTTTGACATGGTACTATAGACCCCTGACATTTCACGCAATGTTTGCTGTCTGTTAGCATGTTGCTAACTGTGTGGAATCGCCTGGAGAATGACGTCATGGATTTGACAGTTTTGGGATTGTTCAAAATGCTGTAGATGTCATACAACACAGAGGTCAGTAACGACATGGACAAGTCGAACAGATCCAGCAGTCTTATGTCCATCTTTATCAGCCTTGTGTCATCCAGATGACCTTAGCATAATCTACATAGCTTATTTTCCTCCCTCCAAACACCCATAGGCGGACTGAAACTTCAAGAGAAACTGCACTGTATGCATATTCAGGAAAAAAGTCCATAGTGTACACCAAAAACAAAACAACAGGAGCCTATAAACAATTTGTACATGCCGTCTCCAAGACCAGCTACACAATGTTCCTTGGCTGCACGCTGCGTCATGGCAACATCCAACTGTTTCCCTGTCCCTCGGATACCTTTGAGTCGACCTCCCGCTGCATGTTGTGGAGGCAGGCGTGGCAGAGGAGGAGTCACTGTGGGAGTTGTGTGACTTTGTGAAGTGTGTTCCGCCAGCGTGGGGGCCCCGCGAGTGAGTTACAACGCCAGAACAGATGCACCTCTGCAGCGGGGAATTACATTGTGAGGCCCCTTTGATCACCCTGCATTATGTATGAGGCAACATCTGCGGCCTCGGAACGCACCAAACCAATACCGCCCCCACACACACACACACACACACACACACTGCTGCTTTGGGTCGACCTGTGGAGGAGTTTAGGTTAGCGAGAAGAACCCATCAACACAAAACTCCTATAAATTAAGGGTTTGTTCACAATGTAGCCCGGTGTCTCCTCTAAGCGTCTGAGTGGTAGATACTCCAGTGAGGAGAGAACTACCCCAGGGGATGAATAACCTTACATGTGCAGATGAGACCAATGCATGCTAATGACCCAGTCCATTTCGCTGGCCAGCTGGAGGGGGAATTTGCACACAGGCGCGTACCCACACCCACAAAGGCGCGCACACACCCACCCACACACAACCACCTCCACAAGGCTTCTCTCTCTCTCTCTCTCTATCCCTCCTCGCTATCTCCTAAATTCTACCAAACCTCTAAATTCAGTTGTTCTATGTCTGTTTGACAGAGCAGGTGCCCTTGTACCAATGTATCTCTGTACTCCATGCCTATGCCTCCACCTCCGCCTGTTTCTGTGTACTAGAGCCAGGTTCTCTATCACCTCGCCCAAACAACCAATAACCTGGGCAGATAAAGTCCTTTAAAAGCAAAGTAAGCAGAGCTGTAAAAGCGGAGCAGGCCAGGCGGGGCTGGCTGTGTAGCTGGCATCATTAGCTGAAGGACAGTGTGCATGCGGACCCTTCTGTCTGCCACATATGGAGCCTAATGTGGGTGGCCATCAGCGTGCGTCCGTGTCAGATGGTCTCCCCGCTGGAAAGTGCATATGCTACATTACCGAGCTTGCCAATTAGGCCCGTGGGTAGACTCCTACTGTAAATATTACCTTGCCGAGCAATAGAAGGAAAAGACAGACTTTTAAAAAATGAAGATATCTGAGAAGGACTAACGATGGGGAGAGTGCTGTGTGAGGGAGTGAAGAAGAACAAGAAGGTCATTCCACCAGAAGCAGTTAGGAGTTGTTTGAGGGAGAGAAGATGGAGGACTGTGACTTTCAGTAGCTTGGGAGGTGTCTGGGTTTACGTGGCTGTGGCAGGTTGAGGCGACAGCTCTGTTTATGGGATGCATTATGCTGAAAACCCCACATTGAAGTAAGTCACTGGGGTTCAGAAAATGTTTGAGGTGGTAGGCCTGGTGAGGTTTCTATTAAGATAAGTGTCCCCTTTCTAATAAGTAAAACTTTCAAAGTGCATTGGAGGCCAGTTGGAGGGAGTTTGCAAATGTTATGCTAAGTCTCTGGTTGGCAGAATTTTAGGGGGTATTAGAAATGCAAAGAGAGGTTTGAGCTCAGGATGCGGATCAATAACAGCTGTGTTTCTGCAAAGACTTAAGTGCTTAGAGTTTCTCTTTCACACGCAAATACACACACAGAGAGACAGAAACACACACACAGAAAACGCACACACACTGGGTGCCTTTGTTGCCAGAAAACGGCTCGTTGTGTTTCCTGCTATCTGGCGATTGTCCTTGACAAGGGGAGAAAGAAAGAGAGAGCGCAGAACTGTAAAAAAAATAGAAAACATAAGGATCCTAGCCACAGCTTTGTCTGACTGTGAAACTCCCAGAAATGAGACATGTTAAGCACACACTTCAGGGCATTCACATAAAAAAAAAACTTCTGAAATCCCCTTTTTCTTCTGTATGTCTTTCACGAAATTGTAATCACGAGAGAGAGAGAGAGTTGTCGTGTTTCTTTCTGACTGCATGCTAAAGTACAATCCCGTATTCCACACTCTCGTTAATCTTTCAGGTATCGTCTCAGATATTCAGATACTGTAGTAGGTGGATGCACTCTAGAGTCTAGAGTGTTCAAGATGCAATTTCGTAACCATGTGGTGAACACCACACGCACTCAATACTTCTGTGTTTTACATCTAGAAGGAATGCATTACACCTCTGCACACTACGTATCTATTATGTTCTTGAGAAAAAAACAAGTCAAATATATAAATATCATATCTTAACATGATTCATCTTCCTAGATGTTCAAAAACCTGAATCTGTCAAACTCCGGAGGGATCATCGTGACAACATGCCTTCTCTCTGTAGGATTAGCCGTTGTCATCTCATATTTTGGAAATATTTCACAATCCATGCCTATTCCAGATATGAAAGTAAAATGTAGCTGCGAAACCTTGATTTTCAAGTCATCTGTCAAATTCTTGGATATCCCACCAAAAATCTGTCTCCATTGAGGATCAAAATGTGTCATTTGAGAGCAATGTCCCAGGGTAGGAAATGTTAGTATCAATACCAAACATTTATAGTAATGTTCTGGGTTTTGGGATGCCTATTTCTGGGGCCTAATTAGCTAGTCTTGTGTTAAAATGTTTTTTTCTTTTTTTTTCTGACAATATTACCCAGAAACCACAGTGATATCGTTCTCTGTATACTTTAAGACCAACATATTCAGTGTTGTAAACCCACTTGTTGACATACCCCCAGGGTTTTAGTCAAAATGCATGGCTGGACATGGTATGTTGATATGTGTATTCCAGGTTGGATACTATGTTAATAAGAAGTTATATTGTACTGATGTACTTAGCTGTTATCTGCCATGCTTGTATGTGTTTAGCTCCATCAGCAGAAGAACAGAAACAAAGACACACCATGGTGGGAAGAAGACTAAAGTTACTAATACACATCCAAAGTGAAAAGGCAGATTTTCATTGCCGTAGTTTGACTGCCACCTACAATGCTAATGACCTGATTAGATGGCAGGATTCACTTTCTTCACAGCGTGATAACTGTTGCAGGGGAAGACATGGAGCTACTGTGTGTGTGTGTGTATATATATATATATATATATATATATATATATATATATGTTGTGCTTAGTGGGACTATCATTTGTTTTTCAACAGGACAATGACCCAAAACACACCAAGCTGTGAAAGTGCTATTTGACCAAGAAGGAGAGTGATGAAGTGCTGCTTCAGATGACCTGGCCTCCACAATCACCCAACTGAGATGGTTTGGGATGAGTTGGACCGCAGAGTGAAGGAAAAGCAGCCAACAAGTGCTCAGCATATGTGGGAACTCCTTCAAGACTGTTGGAAAAGCATTCCAGGTGACTACCTCATGAAGTTGGTAGAGAGAGAGCCAAGAGTGTGCAAAGCTGTCATCAAGGCAAAGGGTGGCTATTTGAAAAATCTTAAATATATTGTGATTTGTTTGACACTTTTTTGGTTACTACATTATTTCACAGTTTTGATGTCTTCACTATGATTCTACAATGTTGAAAAAAGTAAAAATAAAGAAAAACCCTTGAATGAGAAGGTGTCCAAACTTTTGACTGGTACTGTATACAGCCATGAATTATGCATATAGACTGCAGAGATTGTAAACAATCTATTGTTTTTGGTGTGTGTGCGTGTGTGTGCGTACGAATGAGCGTGTGTGTGTGTGTGTGTGTCTGCACATTGAATGTGCGCACGTGGGTCTTCAAATGAACGATGTGTCTGTAAGCAATGTTGATTCAGGTAATAAATCACTGTTCAGTACTTTGCCATAAGGGGAAGATAACACTTGACACAATTATTGAAATTGAATTCATGGACACTCTCGCTCCAGACAAAAGATAACGGGACTATTCACATTATCCCAAGTAGGTAAGGTTCCTGCCTGCGTAGAATGAAAAGCCAGAGCTCCAACAATTGAGTTAACTTCCAAAGTAGGTTACAATCCACCCACTGGTTAAATATAGTACATCACTTCCGTGCCATGAGAGAGGAATATGGTTGTTCACTCCTGATCATTTGACAAATAAAACTGAATATATGAATGTTAATCCAATGAACCCGCTCACATATCCCCGGGGGATATTGCAATAACCCATAAAACCTTGAACTGTCAACGTGGAAAATCAAGTTTTATGTTAGCGGTGACAGAAAGGTGGAAATGAAAGCACTATGAAACTCAAGACACTCTCAAAGTTTCTAGTGGTATTGAATGGGAATGACACGTCTGTGGGTATATGATTCTCGACGAGTTGAATATCAAGTTTTATGTTTAACGGTGACAGAAAGGTGTGGATATGAAAGCATTACACAACAGAGACATACTCAACGATGAGACTGGATGCGAAACCGTGTCTATGAGTAAAATGCTGTGGCTGACTTGGATTTTGGTACTAGACTGCAGAGGCCCAAGAGGCTAGTCTAGCGGCTGTTTTCCCCGTGTGTTAACAACACAACCTACGTGAGATTATTAACTACAGTCGCTACACTACTTGACAGATGGAGCGTGATGAAGCTAAAGAAGAATCTCGCTCATTGCAGATTAATTATTCAGATGGTCATCCTCAGAAGTAGCATCAGCTCACAAATTGGATAATAAAAGGTATTTACAAAGCTACATCTATCTATCCATCCATCAATCTGGCAAAGGCATTCTTCTCCCTCTGAGGCAAAATAATCGGTCCACTTTTTGTCTCATTGAGATCACTTGATTTGCCTCCAGTTTGGGGCCGGGTAGTTTGAGTAGTAGGAGCCGAAGGCAGATGAACAGTCCCTCCAGGCATTGCTGCCAGAGCGAGAAGTAGGAAGAGGGAGAGAGAAGAAGGGAGAGACCGAAGGGGGAAGAGGGAGAGAGAGCGAAGGAGGAAAAGAGCGAGAGAGAGAGAGAGAGAGAGAGAGGGGGGAGAGAGATGGTGGTAGTAGCTAACAAGCTCTTCTCTGTCAATCTCTCGCTTTGTTCCCATTATTCAGAATCAAAGACTCCTGATTCCCAGCATTTGCATGTGATTAGCAGTACAGCTCCACAGTCTAAACCAACACTTCCCTCCCTTGGAATCATCACAGACCACCCACCTACTATTGGCGTTGCAATCACCACCGCCATGACAGACCACCTTTTTGTTGTTGTTCGGCTCTGTTGTGTAAGCATTGTGTGAGGCACCTCAATATCAACATCATTCACGAGCTTAATTTGCGTCAAAGAAACATGTTGGGGAAAAAGACAAACCAAAGTAGATCTGTTGAGGGATAAAAACGATACAAATGAGAAACAAGCTTTTCAAGTGTGCTTGAGTTTGACGCGGTGGCTAAAGACATAGCCGTTGGCAACGAGAACACAGAGGAATGAGAATTGCAATCAACGGGGGTCTTAACCTTGTCTCGCACGTCACTGTAATGAGATGATAAAACGGATCCCCGGGGGGTTGGAACAAGCCGTATTCTAGCGTGTACACAGAAAGCTGTATCAATACGGGAGCAATTGCTGCTGAGCTTCATACTCTGGTAATAGAATAGGAGACACGTGCTGCACACCAATAGGCACACTCAATTTCAGCACAAGGGAGCATTGTATAAGCTACAGTAAGAAAATGTATGGCATTCAGAAGTCAAAAATGTCATCAATGTCAGAGATATAGCAGTATTCAGCATAGTCAACAATGTCGTCAATGTTAGAGATATAGCCGTATTCAGAATACTCTATATTTCCTGTATAAAACAAAACAAATAAAAACAAGAGGAAGGAGAAGACAGAACTCTTGTTTCAATCACAGTCCAATGGAGTTTGATCAATCTCCCCATGACGTCAGATCTGACCAAGACTTCAACCCAGTCCACACAGGGAATCACTCAAGGCCAGGCCGTTAGCACCAGCCTTGGCTGAGGAGGCCACACACAAACAAACAAGGACAGAAGGGAAGCCGCCATGCTCGGGCCAGAAACACCAAAAGATTGATAGGACCAGACGAGACCAACACTGTAGCCAGCAAGGGCGAAAACGCAACCGGTTGTCGAGTCAATGGCACCCATTTCTAAAGTGTCATCTGGAGACGATCTCATTGGCTACCATCCACCGAATCCATTTACAGGGGGTGCAATCAGATTCATTGATCTGAACAGTGTCATTAACTAGGGGTTAATACAGGGGACATGATGCGAACACGATCAATGTCCGTCTCCCCAAGGCCTCTCCTTTCAACACAGCGCTAAATAAATAGCCTCACCTTCCCTGTAATGTAAACTCCATTCAAGTACAATTTATAGGCCTCTATCACCTCCTTGATTACTTATGGTATATCATCATATGGGGGCGCATTCCACGCCACAAACAGTAGTACTCTAAACTCGGAATTGCCCCGACACCTTTAGCGTTGACCTTTGCATAGATGTCCCAGTAAATCATGTAAATAGTGGGGTTAGTGAGCCGTTGTGTATTTGTTTACTACAGAGGGACATGCCTGGGCAAGTCCAGGGGGAACCATACGGCTATTTAAAATCTCAACAATAATGAGTTGTTGTGTAGCGGTCAGGCGGGAGGTCCCTATTGGTTAGTGGTTCGGGATCGGGAGTGATTGATTGGTTGGTTGACCCGCGTCCGCCGGCCCCCCTTTACTGTTTTTAATGGCGTTCTTGACACTATATCCAATTACTTAGAATAATTATTTGGGCTTGGAGAGCTGATGACTGGCTGCATTTTGGAAATGTGAGACTGGATTGCGTCCAAGTTAATGCATAAATTAATAGGCCAGGCCACTGGGAGGGGAGTTGTTCAATCTCTCATGGAGAGAGGAGGCTACCGTATACAAGGAACTCCTCAGTGACGAGTCATTTGAAAGCAATAAACCCTGGAGGTTATTGGTAGGACATAAACCTCCACTCCCCTTATCCTCTTGTCTATTTATTGTTTATTGTGACTTCACATATACAAACGGCAGCACACACAGATCCACTCACCTCTATAGGCCCGAGAAAGGGAAAAAGGGAAAGGGATTCTCTTTGGTCAGCTAAAATGGAGGAGAGCGCATGAGTCCTTAGGGATAGCAGGGAGATTATGGGAAGGGGAATTAACAATTGAGAGACGCATAACTTGTTTAAAGTCTTATCTATTGACTAATGGACAAAGACTGAGGCAGGATCCATAGAAAGCCAAGGGAAGCTGACCTTTTTGTTGCAGATCGTTCCACATGTTCTTGTAATGCAGGGGAGAAAAGTCCGGTTTGAAAGGCACGGCTAAAATAAGCTGCTCTGCAGAATACAGTGTACAAGATAGCGGATAGGGACATTCTGCTTACTTTTCAGGGACAAAAGTTCAGCCCAGTCTGTGGAGAAAAGTGTCAGTGGAAGAGATTGAGCATACTAATTAATAAACTCTAAAAACATTCTGTTGTTCAGTATGTACTAATACCATTCTAAATTGATGCATTTAAACCCAAAAACTTGAAACAAAACCTTCATGAAGTTGTCCTTTTTGACACTGACTGTGAAATTAAACTCCCTCTCCCTAGACAGTTGTTACCTGATGATTAAATCTTCAATCTCAAATCTATGCTAACTGTAAAAAGGTCGCCGGCTAATTTGATTTGTGGGCCCCCAAAGAAATTCATTATAAATCTGAAAAACACGTGCAGGGAATTCTTATTTGAAATGTGTTTTATGATTACAGAAATGTAGAGAGCGGCTTTATTGTACAATATGTACTATACAACTACGCAAAGTTCAGTTAAATGTAATTAATTGTGTGTATCCCGGGGATATGGTTATTATTAGCAAAGGGGTGTTAAGAGAATACCTGAAATGAAGAAAAAAAGCCTGATCCACTCATTGAAATTCATTTCCAGCATTCCAAATTCTGCCAATTCAGCACTTAGCTTACCAATCGTACTGTCCACCGTATTTACCAGATGGAATTAGTAATAAGTGGATGTATTGACTTGGCGAGGTCACAGAAGTTCATTGTTACCCATGTATGAGACGGAATCCACTGTACTACAAACTAGCCACTTCTCTTGATTTCAAGTGAGATGAAGGGCAAATGAGAATTGTCTGAAATAATAATAATACTTTTTTATTTTTCTCAAGTGTTTGGCAAATGTCCACAGTGGTTTGCCATCTATCATTATTTGGGTTCCTCGGGAATAGTTGTAATGATTCTGTATAAATGTTACTGAAACTATTCAACACTATTATTTTGTACGAGTGCAGATACAGTACTTACACAAAAAGGAGGACTCATCAGAACCACAGCTAGTTTGTTCCCCGACTGACTTTATATATAAATACAGTATACATCCAGTCTCTGTGCATACCCAAACAAGCTTTCCAGCCTTCCTCTCATCCCTACTTCCATTCCACAATCCAATCATTTCCATCTCTTTGTACCGGCATTCGATGGTGATGGCAGGCACAGCTCTTTTTTTTCATATTGATGTGCAGAAATAGACAGACGAGACAGATTTCCACGGCTAGGCTAGAGGCAGGGAGCTAACTGGAGCAAGCAGACGTCAGGGCCCATCAGCATGCTATGGGATGATTGCTATAAGGATCCCATCCGCCATTTTAGCGCTAGGCACTAGATTATGGGGTGGCGGCTAACATGCGACGAGGCTAAAACGGCATGAAAATCCTGGTGTTCATCGAATGAGTGAATCTGGGTGGTGGATTTGAGTTCTGCAGTGAGCAATGTTTGTGTCTTTGGGTAGATTCTGGATAGTTGTTGATGCTGTCATTTTTCCACTCACAAATTATCCCCTTACAGTATATTTTGATACAGATGTAGGATCTTAATTTGACCTATAATGTGACAGGAAAATAATCCTGCAACAACAGAGTTTGAACTTCTAGTACATTTTTGTTGCTTGATCAGTGGTTAAGCTATTAGCTGGCCAAAAGTAGGCTACGTGAAAAGTGCAATACTGTTTATAATACAACCACGTGTTAGCGCGGGCACAGGAAAATTGTCAGAAACAAAAGAGTGATCAAATTAAGATCTTAGATCTGTATATCTTTAGTGTATTACTGCAGACAGGATTAAGTGGAGAAACACTGTTGAGGCTCTTTGCTCCACTGGGAGCTAAAATTAATAAGTCAAGTAAATAAGTCAGTCATAGTGTATAACTATTTTAGCGTTATAGTTGTAGCAATGTGTTAAAAAGAGGGGGTAATACTTAAGTAACGCAGACCAATCCCAGCTCTTTCGAGCCAGAAGAGAAAACGTGAAGTGTTTAACATGCTAGGCATTCTGCCGCTGCCGTTACAGTTTCCAGTCGACGTTTGCCAAAGCTGCCAGATGTGTGTTGAGTATAAACAAACACAAGATCATATATCTTTGCATAGGTAAACAACGACTGAGCCAACAGAATCTATGCAGACGGCTGCATAATCAGTGGTAAGACAAGGATGTCCTGTCTCACCACAAACTGATTGGAAGTTTTAAAACAGTGGGCGTGTTACAGTTGGCTAACATGAAACATTTCTTCTGTCGTCACACAGTCTGTCATACAGGTAGATGTTCGGGATATTTACACAAACATTAGTAAATTACATCAAATTACTTCCCTCGACATCTGGTCTGATCCCCTTTGCAAATATTCCCCTGAGATAATACAATTGATGCCTTATTACTGCCCAGTAATACACAGTCAATATATCTCGCTGAACTTTAAGAGCAAAACAAATGATGATTTGAGTAACCCTCTAAATGGAATTGACACTTATTGACCTGTTCTATGGTCATATACATGTAAATGCATGGTACACCTTTGTAGGAGAGCGATGGGGAATTCAGAGCGATGGGGAATTCAGAGTGATGGGGAATTTACAGTGAGAATCAGACTTTCAATGGTGATGGAGAAAGAAGTTATTTGACAGAGTAGCGTCGACATGCGACATCATAGGATCTGACACCAGGGCTGGTGATGAGTGCTAAAGGACAGACAGCATGACTTTTTAAACAGATACACACACTCTCTCTCACACACACACACACAAAGTCATGCAGACACACCACCCACATCACATTAAACTGCGTGTTAATGTCAAGCAGATCTGACACTAAAATATGCCTCCAACCAGCTAAAACTCCCACATTCAGTTGAAAAGAAGAAATTATATAAATTAGACCAATTAACAGGATGCATGGTCCTGATTTTTAGTCTAATTAGATGAATGGAATAATGCTACCGCTGGCAGCGTTTTTTGACACTGTGTGTGCGAGTATAATTCCCCATTTTGAGCTGTCTGACCTTCTTGAAGAGTTTGAAAAAAAAAAAAAAATCCCCTTAATTTGGATGACGGAGACAGCAGGATTTTATTAATGAGCTTTCACATCTTTCCACGCTGCTATGAAAAAGACTGCCTCTTTTTAACTATCAGATCATTTATAAGCTGAAATAACATGCAGGGGCCAATTAGGTACTGCCTGGAAAGGGAAAGAGGAGAGATGGTCTAATGGGATGGTTGGAGGATTAGAGGAGACTTGTGAAGCATCGCCCCGTTCACTTTCTGACCTTGTTATTGTACCTTGAGATGCTAGAGATGATGTCTTAGAAAACAAGAATGCTAACATGAACAGTTCATTGGATTGACTGTTGATACATTAATGAGCTAAGGCTTAAGTAGTTTAGTTAATATCTTTGAGATATAGTGGAACGTGGGTACATTAAGGGATAGTGAGATTCTATGAGACATCTCAATTTATTCGCTGACTATCTGTATTTTAGCACCTTTACCAAAAAGGATGTGGTTTCATCACTTTATCGATGTCATTTGTGTGTGTGTGTGTGTGTGTGTGTGTGTTTACTTGTCCATTTAGGTTCCTAAATGAGTGTGGGAAACGATAGGTCCTTATCAATAAAACTTGACAATATGTTACAGAGTGTTCGATATGGCTGCTAGCCAATTAGACCTGGTCCATCAATCAATGTAGCCTATCATGTCAATCAGCAGCAATTGTGATTAAACACACTGAAAAACAATTTGAAAATGGGCTGTTAGCCAACTTCGCTCGGTAGGCCTACATTAGTTGGAGAAAAAAAGCACATTAGATCTACTACTACTATCCAACTGAAAAGTTTCTACTGGTAGTTTGCAAAGTAAACATTATCAATTAATTAACAGTACATCAGCAAATGTGCCCTTCTGCTGCTTGACAGGCAGAGCCCACAAAAGGATGGGAAATTAAACTAAACCACTCATACTCGTCTGGTATAGCTCACCCTTATTTTGTAACACTCAAATATACAATTTATGTTAGCAAATATTGAGAGATATCGTGAGGCTACCCTCCGTATCTGAAATTACCTGATCAATTGATGTTTACTGATTATGAAAAACAAAGTTACTTGCTGTATAACTGATGATAGAGCTAAATGTGTGCAATTGTTTTGCATGGAATAAATGGGAAATTTGATGTTCTGCCTACACTCGTAGAACCTTTTTTTCTATCAATAACCTAAAAGGGTTCTTCGGCTGTCCCCATAGAAGAACCCTTTTGGGTTCCAGGTAGAACCTCTGAATTCAATATAGAACCATTTCCACAGAGGGCTCTACATGGAACCCAAAAGGGTTCTACCTGGACCCAAAAGGGGTTCTCCCATGGAGACATCCAAAGAGCCCTTCTGGAGCCCTTTTTTCTAAGAGTGTATGCTCTTAAAGAGGTGATGATATTACAACCAAATAATTAACAGTCCCTTTAACTGGGGATCCTTGCCCCCCTGCAGGGAAATCGAACACTCTGCACCTTATTGTGACGTTGTATTGATAACGACCTATAGACCGGTTGTGCTGAGAGGGTTAAAGCCACATTCAGCATTCTGGGGGAGAGCACAAACACAGTTGTCTCTTCAGCAGAACTAAGTGTTGTGTTTCTATTGTTCCCCCACTGTCCATAATATATCAGAATCTAATCTCATGGATTTGTTAAACCAGCTGATTTTTCCAATAAGGGGTAATTTGCAAAGGAGGGGAGAAAGCTTTCCACATTAAATATCATGGCAAATCCATCTGATCCCCATCTCTGAAGCCATCATACCTGGTTGGACCGTCTATTTCCTGCTGACAAAATGTGCATTTTCCCCTCTTCTGCCCTAGAACCTTAGCGTCGTCGCTGGCATGGCGCATTTCTACATTTGGGGAAATTAACGTGACGTGCTTAGAATCGCACCTTATGGTGGAGCCTAGAGTCTGTCTGTATTAGTCTGCGATATAGCCGTTTCATCAGGATCAAATCGAATTGTATTTGTCACATGCTTCGTAGACAACAGGTGTAGACTAACAGTGAAATGCTTACTTAGGGGTCCTTTTCCAACAACGCAGAGTTAAAGTTTTTTTTTAAAATAATTTGTGACTGAGGAATACATACACAGTGCAAATAAAAATAGAGTAAAAATAACTTGCTATATATAGGGAGTAGAAAATATCAGGGTTGTATACAGGGAGTACCAGTACCAAGTCTATGTGCAAGGGTACGTGGTAATTGAGGTAGCAATGTACATATACTCTAGGTAGGGGTAAAGGGACTAGGCAACAGGATAGAGAAGACAGTAGCAGCAGTGTATGGGGTGAGAAAGTGTGTGTGAAAGTGTGTGAGTAAGTGTGTGTGTAAGTGTGTCTGTGTTGGGATGTCAGTGTCAGTATGTGTGGCTAGAGTCCAGTGTGTGTGCATTGAGGCAGTGCAAAGAGTTAGTGCAAAAAAGGGTCAATGCAGGTAGTCTAGGTAGCCATTTATCAGTCTTGTTTAGAATTCTTATGGCTTGGGGGTAGAAGCTGTATCATAGCATGTATCTCATGACTTAAAAATCCTTAGCCTTTAAAACAGAAGGTCGGGGATCAGCGAATCCTCACCGCCGGTCAAGGAGCGTATGAGTCCATTGAGATGGAATCACATCTTCTCCGATTACCTTCCCACCGTGAACATGAAGCCTATTGATATCTAATCTGTCTGCAATTTCATCCGTCCATGTTCTGACCGATTACCTTCTCTATAGCCTGATCCCTCCTGTGATTCACCTGAACACTAAAATGTCCATGTTCTGACCGATTCCCTTCTCTAAAGCCTGATCCCTCCTGTGATTCACCTGAACACTAAAATGTCCATGTTCTGACCGATTCCCTTCTCTAAAGCCTGATCCCTCCTGTGATTCACCTGAACACTAAAAATGTCATCCTTAACTTATTCCATTGTCGATATGTGAATGCATGACAGCCTTTAGAATGCCGGTCGACATCTACTTCTCACATACAAATGACATCCGTGGTAGAATCTATTTGGACTATAAGTAGGCCTACGTGTTAGCATAAAATCTTTACATTAACATCTAAATGACATGTGTAAATATATATGGAAGGTAACTCCAGCGCAATATCTGAAGAGGAAATGTACAATTAGATTATTTGGTCAGTAGCCTTACAACGACATAACCTTAGTTGTAGCAATAAACCCTGAAGAGAATATGAACGTAATGGGGATAAAATGAAATGGAATGTCTTACGTCACATAGTGAAGTGCTAGGGCAATTTGTGCATAAATGAGTCTGAACAGATGGCTTGGTTTGTGCGGACATCTCTGGAGAATACTGCAACTGTTGCGCAGTGGCTTAATAATTTTTTCTTTTTTTTTTAAACATGATTGCTTTAAATGTATTCCGAATCCCTCCTTACCAGACCAACTAATCTGGAGAGTTTAAAGAGAAGACACTTTCAAAAAAATCTCAACCTTCACAAAAATAACAACCCTCAAAGACAACAGTGTCTCGGTAAAACACCAACGGAGGTATAAAGCAAAAAATGTGAAGCGGCTAAGCTTGGAGACCTTTGGGATAACTGCATTACGTCGCTGTGAAAATGGCATCAAATGATGCATAATTCGATTTCTGGGAGGTGAAACAGCGTACCTACAGCTATACGAACAGGTGGTAAACCTGATTACCATGGTAGAGTTGTACAGGGAGTCTTGGCTTTACCCAGGAACCACTCTGGAAGGTATTGCATAGATGATTTATGGGTTAGAAGTGTCAAGATGCAGCTGACACTCAAGTATTCGCTGATGCCATTTCATCACATAAACTACAGTAAAAGGCCTAAAGTTTTTGGTTATTAGAAGGACAATATCAGTCTAAGTTTTCAGCAGTCTGAGTTTCATATGTGACTCACCACCTGGATTTGGTCTTATGGAGCAACTTTTGAAATGGTGTTTTTTACATTATACAAAAGTAGAGACTCAGAGCTACAAAATGGTATTTCATACACTGCACTCCCAGAATTTGTGTGATCACTGTTAAAGCTTAAGTCCTTAAATTGAAACAGTTTACTGAGGGATGGGGCTGGAGGAATGTAACCACTCAAAATCATACACAGAGATTTAGATGCAAGGACATGATAACAATTATAGTTTTAAGCATGTTTTGAGGCTATACAGTGCTTGGTAACATTTACATTGTTTACAAACAATGGAGTAAAACAGGCTTGTATTTTGGTTTCAGAAGGGGTGCAACAGAACTAAGCTCTTGAGGCATGTATAAGTTATATTCTTCAAGAACCAATAGGTACATAGCAATAATCTAAAAGTCCAGAAATGGATGTAGCACCTAAGAATTCTAGCTTTAAATCAGGGCGAGTCGACGAGTTCCACCTTATGTCATCATCATTGACTGTGAACCCATCCACTACACCATAACAGTTGGATATTATATAGCAACTTTAATATTGCATGGCATCATCATTCTGTATGTCTTCGTTTATTATAAGTGGCCATTCAAACACTGAGTGTGTTTTCCTTAGTATCCAACAAAGAGGTCTTTATGGTCCTCAAGCTCCGCTCGACAAAGACATAAAGACTGCTAAATAAACAAGGAGGAATAGTCAATTGTTGGAGGAACACTGGCTGAAGGTTTGTCTTAGAGATGTTCAGCATTGTTGTATTCAGGGTATGTACTGTTGTTCATTGAAAAGTTCTGTATATTATTAGTAGAATACATAATGAAAAGATTAATGTCTGTCATTATTGCACAGCCTTATTTACTTTGATCAAGACTTCCTTTGGAACTTTCAAACGCTAGCGCTTAGCGAGAACCATAAAGATTCAAGGGTGAATTATGTCTCAAGTTTCCCTTATCAGTGGCTGACACACTAGCTTACCCCTAACAAGCTGCGCCGTGCATTTTGACGACTAAGTGGGGAAAATCACTGGCGTCAGCGAAATAAACTGTGTCGGAGTATGAAAACATACCCGATCAGGAGACAAAAAAGGGGGGAAAGGAAGAATTTGTTATACCGAAACAGCAGCTTTTGAAATTACATTCATTATGTATTCGATGCTAAGAGGGTACCTCTAACACTCCAGCTACAAAAAGACCTTGTCACACTATTTGGCTTCCAGACTTGGGAATAGTCACCTGGGCAATGTAAAATTAATTCAGCAGGAAAAGTATTTTAATACCTCCTGTTATGAGATTACATTTTAAATCACGGCCATAATTGGTGCACGTGCCCATCGATTCCACTTCTTCTACTGCTTTCCATCCACCCTTGTTGTCTCCATCTCCCAGCTCCTCAATATAAAGGGAACCTTTTTAACAGTATGTGTGTCGGCTACTCGGCTCGGAACATGACTAGGAGTTGTGCCAGGGGCTTGCAAATGGATTCTGAGCCCCTTCAATAAATGGTGCTTTGAGCTGGTATCAGCACAAATAGAATAAAAGGGGGCCTTGCTTTACATTTTCATTGATTGGGACTTTTTTTGGTGATAAATTACTCTTTCACAGAGGCACTGCACGCATGCCTGTCTTCCTGCCACGGGTAGCCTGCTCCATTAGACTAACGTGCATTTCGCCTCCCGGTCCCTGCCAGATTGTTGTCAGCAGTCTATAATATCCACGAGCAGTCTTCCACAGCATGATGCTTGATTCTGAAGACGCACTTACAGTATACCTTGGGCCAAAAATAGACAGGTGGTTTTTCCTTTCTTTTAAAACAGTCACCTGACCTGGGAGGCGTCTTTATAGTTTTGAGAATGATGTCATCCTAATTGTTATATAATACATAGCTGTGGTATTCCTTAGGTCGTGTGTAAGGTTGTGTGTAAATGTGATGTTCGGTTATGGATTCTGACACATACTCACTCTAATATATCTACCCCTGGATAGTTACATTGGACTCGTTCTGTCATTTCTTGATTTCTTGTTTTGATTTTTCATTATTTGCATTTTGTATTTGAGCTAGTAACATAAGCATAACTATCACACCTGCAAATCTGTTTGCGCGACCATTCAACTTTGATTTCAGATCTTTTTAAGTCAACACACTACCTAGTAATCTATAACTACTTGGTTGTATAAGTATACAGGGGAAACTGCAGTCATGTTGCATGCCGTTAATGTCAATATAGCTAATTGGCCAAATCTGGATTCATGACAGGAAATGTTCATTATCTCTGAAAGTGGACTAGCAGTATAGTCTCAGATTAGCCTATTATGACTCCACTATGTATAAATAGAGTGAATTGGTATCCCCACGGAGAGACTGCATTTCCTGAGTACAGCAGCAAGGATGCAGAATTTAATATAGAAGTAATTTATGCAGATCATTTTAGAGTAAGCTGGGCCTGTTGGGCTTTGTATTGGAAATTGCAGGTGTAAGCAGCTCTGCCAACTTGGATGCAAACATGCCAAACTGGTCTTTACCAACATGTTAATGAGCACTTAGATTATTCTAATGTTCAAGGTCCCAAAATTGGACGCAAACTTAAATAACCGTACCTCAAGCCTAATGAGCATACCTTTTTTTATATATAAATACATGGAAAAATTCAAGGCCACATTTTCTGCTGTGATGAATAAAACATGGTTTCAAGGTAACTGGGGTGCCGTGGAACTCTAATATGTCTGGGGCTTGGGACACGGTAAAGTCAATAATCTGGCTATTTGGGACAACCTTTTTTACATTATTTTTTAACTGCTATTGTCACATTGAAACCAAAATATTCACTTATTTATGTTAGCTTCACAATTAATTAAGTTTTCTGGGACAGGCCATACTACGACTGTAATATGTGGTTGTCTCACCAAGCCATCGTAAGATGAATGCACTAAGGTCACTTTGAATACTGCTAAATGACTAAAATGTCAAACATAAAATGTCAAGAAAATAACTCCTAGCCCCAACTTCTATGTACATGTGTGAGCTGGAAGAACTCCTGGCACCAAACTTGATAGACATAAGGAGGATTGACAGCTAGCTAGAGCATTTAACAGGCCTATATTCATCCACCTAGCTAGGGCATTCAACAGGCCTATATTCAACCAGCTAGCTAGGGCATTCAACAGGCCTATATTCATCCAGCTAGCTAGGGCATTCAACAGGCCTATATTCATCCAGCTAGCTAGGGCATTCAACAGGCCTATATTCATCCAGCTAGCTAGGGCATTCAACAGGCCTATATTCATCCAGCTAGCTAGGGCATTCAACAGGCCTATATTCATCCAGCTAGCTAGGGCATTCAACAGGCCTATATTCATCCAGCTAGCTAGGGCATTCAACAGGCCTATATTCATCCAGCTAGCTAGGGCATTCAACAGGCCTATATTCATACAGCTAGCTAGGGCATTCAACAGGCCTATATTCATCCAGCTAGCTAAAGCATTCAACAGGCCTATATTCATCCACTGGAAGAAACTGTAGATACAGCCAAGCCTTTTACATAAAAGTAAGTGAAGCAAAGAGTGGTACCACCTATACTGTAAGACAACGCAGTGTAACTGGTGCAGATGCCTAATGAATAGGGTTTGGGTTGGCTTTTCTCGCTCCCAGATTTATTACCTGCATATTACCACTTCATGAATTAAACATAAAAAGTATTTGAAAGCAATTTTAAAACATTTGGGATTATGGCTTATAGTTCTGCAACTGATCCCATAAAACAACCACTTTAGATGCATACTGTTACAGGGAGAGAGAGAAGCACATGGGCATTTTACTTTTTGCAAGTCTTCAGCTTCCGTGTAAAATAAAGAGTAATGGCTCGCATAAAATAAAAGCATGGGAGCTAAATAGTGTGTTGTAGAATAGCCACATATTACAATGACAGCATGGGTTCCCTACTCTGCAGTATATCGTTGACAATGAGGCACCGTTACAAAAGCGAGAGACACTATGGAGGTATTACCGGGGACCCTGAAACACCCCCTCATGTGGACTGTGGACAATCAAAACTCTAATCAAACAAGTGATTAGTCAGCAGAAGTTCATTGATTCTCCCTCCTAACACATCCAGTGGGATTGTAAGATAAAAACGTAATGCGAAACGGAACACGGAGGGTCCATCCCACTTGCTCTTAACTACGGCATTACGGCAATTACCAATGAGCAAAGGAAGCTCCAGAGGCTCGAGTGGGAATTTGGAAAATTGTTAACCTCAAAAAAACTAAACTACTTAGCATAATACAGCAGAACATAATCCCTCCCCAATGTAATCAATTTAAAGAGAAATGTGTAGTAAGGGGTTACAACTAAGCCAACCGCCACTTCCTCCATGTAACAGCTGGGAAGGGCTTCCATAACAGGGAGTCGGGGGACTGGCCACAGCTGATGCTTCCCATTAACTTTCAACTTATGGATAGTGTGGCTCTCCTCCAAAGATATCTTGAACCCGGCTCCATTGTGATTGCCAAGGTCGGATCTGATGAAAACCTGATGAACCAGCAGTTTATCTTTCAACGCTTTTATTTTTTTCTGCCTTTCCTTCTGTCCTGGCGAGGGCTTCTTATTGAACAGTAGGGGACCGGGAGTTTTTAATTACAACAAGAACCGCAGAGTTAATTGAACATAACAGAGGCACTAATTTCGTGTTACAGCAACTGAAGATGTTACTTATGTAAATTGGGTCCTCGTCCCACTAGGGGGTTGGGGACTTTGCTTTAGATGCCAATGTCACACTCTTCTCTGGTGCCAAGTGAAATCCGCAATCTCAGAAGTGACTTTTCGTATAAAGATTTTCTCTGAAAGTAAATAGACTATCGAATTACATAATTTTTTCATCAAGACATCTCATAGGTCACACATCAATCATTCCTCTTCTACGTCTGCTCACCACTTTTCCTTTGAGGGCTGACAACCTGAAAAACAAAAAAAACGAATATGTTTATTCTTCCCCTTGAGAGCAGAACACAACCAGGACTAAAAAAGATCCTCCCTTCCAGAGTGAGCTTAACAAATGGTTTGGGGGAGGCTAACTTCAATGTTTTTCTCCTCCAAAAACGATTGCTGTTGAGATGCCCATGTTAAAGCCCTTATGCCGGGGGGGGGGGGCGCAGGGCCGAGTTTGGGAAACCAGAAGCTCACCAGAAGATGCAGGACTAAAACAGCCTGTTTACATGGTGGACCATCCTGGCCTATACTCTGTCTGCCATCTAATAACTGCAGAATGCCATGATTATCTACAGGGCAGCCTATAGGTCACCGCGTCTCAGAGGCCTGACACACTAAGTACTACTTGCTGAGTACTACTTCCCATGATATAATCTGCAGTATCAAAGTCTATTTCATAATTTTGCAAAATAGACTTTGGTGATGATACTGGAGATTATAAATTGTTTCAAAATGTTTCAATTGAGTAAACATTCTTGAATTAGACATTTCAGAATGTTTTCTGCTGTTGAAAGTAGTAATTACTCGTTAGTTATTTGGATAACATAGTAAACAGATGGTAAAAACAAGGTTGTAACGAAAGTCAAAATTGTGGCATTTAAGAATCTTTTCAAGTTCTTGTTCTACAACTCAAGCTCTAGAAGGTTAAACTCACAGTAAAAAAGTATCTCTATTCTGACCCTGACAAAATAAGGCAGACCTTTCTTAGTATCTGATTCTGCGTTTGTGTCTGATTCTGCGTTTGTGTCTGATTCTGCGTTTGTGTCTGATTCTGCGTTTGTGTCTGATTCTGCGTTTGTGTCTGATTCGATGGAAATCTTTCATGATCAGACACTTTCTTATCCTGATAGTAAATTAAATAGATGTCTGCACCAAGACATTTTACAAAACGTATTGAGTCTTACATATGATAAGGAAAGACACACTATACTTGTTAATAAAACAAGAACTTTATTGAAAGAATAAGGTTAGGGGACGACATTGTCTCATTCAAACCTGAAAACAAAGTTACATAATAGAGACTTGGTCTTTTACCAAATAGGGCTATATTCTGTATACCACAACACAACTGATTGGCTCAAAAGCACTAAGGAAAGAAATCAATTACACAAGTTATTTTTGAAGCTAGTTGAGTGAATGCCAAGAGTGTGCAAAGCTGTCAAAGGCAAAGGGCGGCTACTTTGAAGAATTTCAAATATATTTTGATTAAATTTTAAAAATATGGGTTAATACATGATTCCATGTATGTTATTTCATATTTTGTCTTCACTATTATTCTACAATGTAGAAAATAGTACAAATAAAGAAAAACAGTTGAATGAGTAGGTGTATCCAAACTTTTGACTGGTACTGTATTTTATTTATAATATATACCTATATATTACACACACCAAAAAAATGAACGTCCACTCACTGTCAATTGCGTTTATTTTCAGCAAACCTAACGTGTAAATATTTGTATTAACATAAGATTCAACAACAGACAAACTGAACAAGTTCCACAGGCATGTGACTAACAGAAATGGAATAATGTGCCCCTGAACAAAGGGGGGAGGGTCAAAATCAAAAGTAACAGTCAGTATCTGGTGGCCACCATCTGCAACTTCTTAGGGCTGCAATATTCTTAGGGATCGATATGACAACAGCCAGTGAAAGTGCAGGGCGCCAAATTCAAAACAACCGAAATCTCATAATTAAAATTCCTCAAGCAAGTGTCTTGTACCATTTTAAAGGTAATCTTGTTGTTAATCCCACCAAAGTGTCCGATTTCAAATAGGCTTTATAGCGAAAGCACCACAAACGATTATGTTAGGTCAGAGCCAAGCCACAGAAAAACACAGCCATTTTTCCAGCCAAAGAGAGGAGTCACAAAAAGCACAAATAGAGATAAAATTAATCACTAACCTTTGATGATCTTCACCAGATGACACTCATAGGACTTCATGTTACACAAAACATGTATGTTTTTTTTCATTAAAGTTCATATTTATATAAAAAAATCTCAGTATACATTGGGCGCATTGTTCAGTAGTTCCAAAAACATCCGGTGAATTTGCAGAGAGCCACAACAATTTACAGAAAACACAAGTGTTGTACATGGAATTAAAGATATACTTCTCCTTAATGCAACCGCTGTGTGAGATTTAAAAATAAGATTTATTGAAAAATCAAAACCTGCTATAATCTGAGAACAGCGCTCAGAGAACAAATACATATATCCGCCATGTTGGAGTCAACAGAAGTCAGAAATAACATTATAAATATTCACTTACATTTGATGATCTTCATCAGAATGCACTCCCAGGAATCCCAGGTCCACAATAAATGTTTGATTTGTTCGATAATGTCCATAATTTATGTCCAAATAGCTACTTTTGCTAACGTGTTTGGTAAACAAATCAAAACTCACGAAGCGTGTTCACTAGTTGCAGACAAAATGTCAAAAAGTTCCGTTACAGACCGTAGAAACTTGTCAAACGATGTATGGAATCAATCTTTAGGATGTTTTTAACATAAATCTTCAATAATGTTCCAACCGGAGAATTCCTTTGTCTTCAGAAAAGAAAGGGAGATACCTCTCATGTGAAATGCACGTGACCAGCGCGTGACTGATGGCAGACCTCTGACTCAATCCACACTCATTCGGCCCCACTTCACAGTAGAAGCTTCAAACAAGTTTATAAAGACGGTTGACATCTAGTGGAAGCCTTAGGAAGAGCAAGATGACCAATTACCCACTGTAACTTCAATAGGGGCCGAGTTGAAAATCGACCAACCTCAGATTTCCCACTTCCTGGTTGGATTTTTTCTCAGGTTTTTGCCTGCAAACAGTTTTAGAAACTTCAGAGTGTTTCCTATCCAATGCTAATAATAATATGCATATATTAGCAACTGGGACTGAGGAGCAGGCAGTTTACTCTGGGCACGCTTTTCATCCAAAATACTCAATACTGCCCCTGCAGCCATTAGAAAGTTCTGCAGGGCATCTTCTCCTCACGGACTGCACCAGATTTGCCAGGTCTTGCTGTGAGATATTACCCCACTCTTCCACCAAGGCACCTGCAAGTTCCTGGACATTTCTGGAGATATGGCCCTCGCCCTCATCCTCCGATCCAACAGGTCCCAGATGTGCTCAATGGGATTGAGATCCGGGCTCTTCGCTGGCCTTGGCAGAATACTGACATTTCTGTCTTGGAGGAAATCACGCACAGAACGAGCAGTATGGCTGGTGGCATTGTCATGCTGGAGGGTCATGTCAGGATGAGCCTGCAGGAAGGGTACCACGAGGGAGGAGGAGGTCTTCCCTGTAACGCACAGCGTTGAGATTGCCTGCAATGACAAGAAGCTCAGTCCAATGATGCTGTGACACCCCGCCCCAGACCATGACGGACCTCCAAACCAATCCCGCTCCAGAGTACAGGTCTCGGTGTAACGCTCATTCCTTCAACGATAAACGCGAATCCAACCATCACCCCTGGTGAGACAACACCGTGACTCATCAGAGAACAGCACCTTTTGACAGTCCTGTCTGGTCCAGCGGCGGTGGGTTTGTGCCCATAGGCGACGTTGTTGCTGGTGATGTCTGGTGAGGACCTGCCTTACAACAGGCCTACAAGCCCTCAGTCCAGCCTATTGCGGACAGTCTGAGTACTGATGGATGGATTGAGCGTTCCTGGTGTAACTCGGGCAGTTGTTGTTGCCATAATGTACCTGTCCCGCAGGTGAGGTGTAGGTGTAGTTACACGTAGTATGCCACTGCGAGGACAATCTCCCTGTAGCGCTGTCTTAGGCGTCTCACAGTACGGACATTGCAATTTATTGCCCTGGCCACATCTGCAGTCCTCATAACGCCTTGCAGCCACATTCACGCAGATTAGCAGGGACCCTGGGCATCTTTCTTTTGGTGTTTTTCAGAGTCAGTAGAAAGGCCTCTTTAGTGTCCTAAGTTTTTCTTAACTGTGACCTTAACTGCCTACCGTCTATAAGCTGTTAGTGTCTTAACAACCGTTCCACAGGTGGATGTTCATTAATTGTTTATGGGTCATTGAATAAGCATGGGGAACAGTGTTTAAACCCTTTACAATGAAGATCTGTGAAGTTATTTGGATTTTTACAAATTATCTTTGAAAGACAGGGTCCTGAAAAGGGGACTTGGCTTTTTTTGCCAGTCTGTTGTCCAGACCTCTGACAGTCCATGGGTGTGCCACAGGGTTAAATTTTCGGGCCGACACTCTTTTCTGTATACATCAATGATGTTGCTGCTGGTGATTCTCTGATCCACCTCTATGCAGACGACACCATTCTGTATACTTCTGGCCCCACCTTGGACACTTTGTTAACTAACCTCCAGACGAGCTTCAATGCCATACAACTCTCCTTCCGTGGCCTCCAACTTCTCTTAAACGCAAGTAAAACTGAATGCATGCTTTTCAATCGATCACTGCCCGCACCTGCTCGCCCGTCCAGCATCACTACTCTGGACGGCTCTGACTTAGAATACGTGGACAACTACAAATACCTGGGTGTCTGGTTAGACTGTAAACTCTCCTTCCAGACTCACATTAAGCATCTCCAATCCAAAATTAAATCTAGAATCGGCTTCCTATATCGCAAGAAAGCATCCTTCACTCATGATGCCAAACATACCCTCGTAAAACTGACCATCCTACCGATCCTCAACTTTCTGTGATGTCATCTATAAAATAGCCTCCAACACTCTACTCAACAAACTGGATGCAGTCTGTCACAGTGCTATCCATTTTGTCACCAAAGCCCCATACACTACCCACCATTGCGACGTGTACGCTCTCGTTGGTTGGCCCTCGCTTCATACTCGTCGCCAAACCCACTGGCTTCAGGTTATCTACAAGTCTCTGCTAGGTAAAGCCCCGCCTTATCTCAGCTCACTGGTCACCAGAGCAGCACCCACTCGTAGCACACGCTCCAGCAGGTATATCTCACTGCAGGTCACCCACAAAGCCAATTCCTCCTTTGGTCATCTTTCCTTCCAGTTCTCTGCTGCCCATGACTGGAACGATTTTCAAAAATCTCTGAAGCTGGAGACTCACATCTCCCTCACTAGCTTTAAGAACCAGTTGTCAGAGCAGTTTACAGATCACTGCACCTGTACATAGATGGGCTGTTTACAGATAGGCTATCTACCTACCTCATCCCCATACTGGTATGTATTTATTTTGTTCCTTTGCACCCCAGTATCTCTACCTGCACATTCATCTTCTGCCGATCTACCATTCCAGTGTCTAATTGCTATATTGTAATTACTTCGCCACCATGGCCTATTTATTTCCTTAACTTACCTCATTTGCACTCACTGTATATAGACTTTGTTTTCTTTTGTTCTACTGTATTATTGACTGTATGTTTTGTTTATTCCATGTGTAACTCTGTTTTTGTATGTGTCGAATTGCTACGCTTGATCTTGGCCAGGTCGCAGTTGCAAATGAGAACTTGTTCTTAACTAGCCTACCTGGTTAAATAAAAGGTGAAATAAAAAATAAATAAATATGAACTGGGTAAAAGAGTATGTAAACATTATTAATGAAAAAGTGACCAGCGTTCAATGACTATGTACATAGGGCAGCAGTTTCTAAGATGCAGGTTTGAGTACAGGGTGGTAGCCGGCTAGTAACAGTGACTGAGGTTCAGACAAGGTACTGGGCGGAGGCCGGCTAGTGGTGACAATTTAACAGCCTGGTGGCCTGGAGATTTTTTCAGTCTCTGTGTCATATGATCCGTCATAAGGGTTATACAGTGGGGCAAAAAAGTATTTAGTCAGCCACCAATTGTGCAAGTTCTCCCACTTAAAAAGATGAGAGGCCTGTCATTTTCATCATAGGTACGACTACCGCCCCGTAGCACTCACTTCCGTCCTCATGAAGTGCTTTGAGAGACTAGTCAAGGACCATATCACCTCCACCCGACCTGACACCCAAGACCCACTCCAATTTGCTTACCGCCCAAATAGGTCCACAGACGATGCAATCTCAACCACACTGCACACTGTCCTAACCCATCTGGACAAGAGGAATACCTATGTGAGAATGCTGTTCATCGACTACAGCTCGGCATTCAACACCATAGTACCCTCCAAGCTCGTCATCAAGCTCAAGACCCTGGGTCTCGACCCCGCCCTGTGCAACTGGGTACTGGACTTCCTGACGGGCCGCCCCCAGGTGGTGATGGTAGGCAACAACATCTCCACCCCGCTGATCCTCAACACTGGGGCCCCACAAGGGTGCGTTCTGAGCACTCTCCTGTACTCCCTGTTCACCTACGACTGCGTGGCCACGCACGCCTCCAACTCAATCATCTAGTTTGCGGAAGGACAACAGTGGTAGGCTTGATTACCAACAACGACGAGACGGCCTACAGGGAGGAGGTGAGGGCCCTCGGTGTGTGGTGTCAGGAAAATAACCTCACACTCAACGTCAACAAAACTAAGGAGATGATTGTGGACTTCAGGAAACAGCAGAGGGAACACCCCCCTATCCACATCGATGGAACAGTAGTGGAGAGGGTAGTAAGTTTTAAGTTCCTCGGCATACACATCACAGACAAACTGAATTGGTCCACTCACACAGACAGCATCGTGAAGAAGGGGCAGCAGCGCCTCTTCAACCTCAGGAGGCTGAAGAAATTCGGCTTGTCACCAAAAGCACTCACAAACTTCTACAGATGCACAATCGAGAGCATCCTGGCGGGCTGTATCACCGCCTGGTACGGCAACTGCTCCGCCCACAACCGTAAGGATCTCCAGAGGGTAGTGAGGTCTGCACAACGCATCACCGGGGGCAAACTACCTGCCCTCCAGGACACCTACACCACCCGATGTTACAGGAAGGCCATAAAGATCATCAAGGACAACAACCACCCGAGCCACTGCCTGTTCACCCCGCTATCATCCAGAAGGCGAGGTCAGTACAGGTGCATCAAAGCTGGGACCGAGAGACTGAAAAACAGCTTCTATCTCAAGGCCATCAGACTGTTAAACAGCCACCACTAACATTGAGTGGCTGCTGCCAACACACTGACACTGACTCAACTCCAGCCACTTTAATAATGGGAATTGATGGGAAATGTAAAATATATCACTAGCCACTTTAAACAATGGTACCTAATATAATGTTTACATACCCTACATTATTCATCTCATATGCATACGTATATACTGTACTCTATATCATCTACTGCATCCTTATGTAATACATGTATCACTAGCCACTTTAACTATGCCACTTTGTTTACATACTCTCATATGTATATACTGTACTCGATACCATCTACTGTATCTTGCCTATGCTGCTCTGTACCATCACTCATTCATATATCTTTATGTACATATTCTTTATCCCCTTACACTGTGTATAAGACAGTAGTTTTGGAATTGTTAGTTAGATTACTTGTTGGTTATTACTGCATTGTTGGAACTAGAAGCACAAGCATTTCGTTACACTACATAGGGCCAAGTCATCCACACTGCATTGTATTACTATTCACATTCTGGGTCAACTTTGTCCAGATTCTTTGATTTCAAAAGGGAGGTTATCATTTGGGAGGGAGGGTGTTAAAATGTACAGTGGCAATTCAAATCTGGGGAGATGTAAGTAAAGAAGGCACCCAAAATGTGTTGACTAAATTTCGCCCAAATTCAGCTGGATTTGCTTCATTAAAGTTTTTCTACTAAATTCCCGAACGTTAAGCCCCAATGGTTTACGGAGAAGCAGGTGGAGAAGTTAGGAGAGCACTCAACTCCGCATACAGTCTGTTTGCACTCAGTCCCATGGGAAATCCCATGCAGCTGCCAGCACGGTTGATAACAAAATTAAATTCTCATACTCCCTTTTTGTCTAGCTCTTTCCTTTTCTCGCTCTCCCTCCCTACTTTTCTGTGACTACCCCTCTCGCTCTCCGAATACCCGTCTACCTCTCACTCTTTCGTTCTGTCCATCTCCCTCGCTTTCTATCCTCCCTCTGCCAGCCTTTCCTCTTGGACCTTATTTTAAATACCTGGAAGTGGAGGCTCTTGGGGAACAGTGTAGGAGCTGTCCGCTGGGGTCCAATGAAAAGGCCTCAGCGGGGTTGATGGGTAGTGGGTAGTTCAGTTAACTCTCTACCTCTCCTCTGCCCTGTTGCATCGAGGTCAGTGAACCACACACCTACAGTCCACACCTCATACTCTTTAAAAGGGGTAGCACTGGAGTTTTAAAAAGTTTATTACAGGTACACGAGGAGAAAGCTAGGAGGCTATTCAAGCGACCAGTCTGGTGGAGATTCATCAGATTTGTAGAAACTCTTCATGCTAAGGTGTAAGTACTGAAAACCAGACTGGGAAGTGTTGGGAAGATATCTACCAAAGATGGAAGAGGAAGTGAGACACCCCACTCACAGTTTAATTTCTGGTTCAATGAAAGTCAATGAAGTATGTAGATCAGATCCAGCTGCCATTGCACTGGTGTCTATGGGAGACACACCCAATTAAGTAGACCATAACTACAATTTCAATGGTAAACAGCCTCAGTGAACCATCTTCATTTATCCAACATCTTTGATATCTACTGCTTTTAGGCTACCCATGTGAGGCTGACCCCCTACTGTTGTCCATTGAGGTTCATGAATAGATCCTGTAATATCTGGGGGCTTTTCACCTTTGTGAACATGGTTCACTCAGCCACAAGTGGTAACCATAGATTGGCCTTAACCACAGTCCGCCCAGAGTAAGTCTTCTACAATGAACTCTACATGGAGTCTAACATGATTTTCTCAAAACCTATCTTTGCCATTCCCACTACAAAAGCCAGGCAATGGACAATGCATCTCTCATACTGTTCCGGATTGCCTGTTCCTTTAGCACAGTGCCTTCCGAATAAAAGACTGACACAGAGTCTCTCTCCATCCCTCCTTCAGGGAATCCAATACCGAAGCCTTCGCACCGCTTGCATCAGCTTTCAAGATGAGACAGGGGTTAGAGGCTGGAGGGAGAGCTGAAGTCAAAGGAAAAGGCATGGTGCTTACTTAAATGTCATGCTGTCTCCTCAATTTGCATTTGGACCATTGTCGGGGCCCCGGCGACTGCCAAATTGCATAGACGCCAGCAGTGTCGATATCGGTCGCTAAATCAAGAGAGGAAAGTATCGCCTAGATCCTTCTATTATACTAGACCCAGGAAATAAACTACAGGGAATTGCTTTTCGACAGTTGGGCTTTTTTTTTTTTTCTTGGTTGTGATTCTAATAGTGATGGCCCTATTAGATCATATTAGACATTTTCAGTTTGGGGCTGTTGTTCATAGAAAAATGAGAACTTTGCAGCGGTTCCTCCTGCGTTGATTAAGCTATAATTTTCACTTACAAGCTCCTCCACAAAGCATTATGTATCTAATAATCATTGGTCGATAAATGGCGTCCCATGCCGAGGCCAGTCTGTTATTCTGCACTGCTCTGTTTTTCAGGTGTCATTTAGAGGAACAGCAACTAAATCAACAGCGGTATCATCTGTCCAATTAGCTCTCGAAGGAGAGACTGCGGCAAAAATTATTTCCTCCACAGTTTTCCTGCCTGTCTGTGTTTGTTGTTTAATTACCTCAGATGCTCACGTCTGAGCAAATAGAGGCAAACATCACAGGTAGGAAGAACAGAACGGTAACTCTGTTCTTGGGGATTGATGGAAAATAAAGTCCTGTACAAAAAAAAAAGGCCAAGGGATGGAAAGAAATGAGACTCTCTCTCCTCTCCCTCTATGGAGACTAATTATTTTTCTGAAGCCTTCTCCGTTCCTTGACACTGTCCTCTATATTTAACATAAGATTGGGTAGAAAATTGATTCTGCAGAGATGTTTTTTTGTTCTTAGTTCTTTTTTCCCCACATATTTCCTTCTCATAGGATCTTGGTTAGCTGCTTACACCTCAGGTTATATATATTTAGAATGAGTCGACAATAGGTCGACGTGTCATGAAATCATGCCGGCAGGTTGTTTGTTCTGTATCATTAGCATTGCCCTATCATACACATAAAATGATAAGTTGACGTAATATAACATACCTCCGGATATGCATCATAACAGGTTCACAGACTTGAGTCAATATTCATCTAATAATATTCTAAATGAGATAGGATTTCTCTTATGAGCATTGAGTGACAAAACCAAAATGAACAGTGACAGAAGATAGGACAGCCAGCCATTCCACAAAGTAAGTCACGTTCCCATTAATCCTCACTTACATACGATAAGCACAACAATCCTCATACATAACAGCAGCAACCATTTTGGCTTGTTTAACATTGTCAGGCATGGGTGGACCGTAAGTGACAAGACGTATATGTTTAGGTCTGCCGGGTGGCATGTCTCCCGAAGAAACAGGGGAGACAAATTTGTGCCGAGGCTCACACGATCCCTCTCAGTTCCATACTAATGACTGATAATGATTTATTAATGCTCAGATATTCTCTGCAGAGAGATCTAAACAAATTGTGGCAATTTAGTCCATCCAATGGCTGGTATCAATCATTTCCACCAGCAAATGATCATGCATCAATGCCATATTTTCCCCCTCTAAAACAGGTTTGGAGAAGCCGGGAGCAGCTGCATATTTAGAACCTGTGTGAATTAAAAGGTCGGTTTTTGGAGCTTTCGTTTCTAAAGTTGCATATGAGCATTTTTGGAAATTGTTTTCTATATAAATCACTTGTCCTTATGGGTGTGACTGAACTTCTACAAACGCAATGATGCACAATGTGTCCCTGCATACCACTTAGTCATTTTATAATGGAAATATACACTGTGTACAAGACAATAAAAGACACCTTCCTAATATTGAATTGCACCCCCATTTTGCCCTCAGAACAGCCTCAATTCGTTGGGGCACTGACTCTACAAGGTGTCGAAAGCGTTCCACAGGGATGCTGGCTCATGTTACCTCCAGTTGTGTCAAGTTGGGGGGGGGAGGATGTCCTTTGGATCGTGGACCATTCTTGATATACCCAGGAAACTTTTGAGCGTGAAAAACCCAGCAGCGTTGCCGTTCTTGACACAAACTGGTGCGCCTGGCACCTACGACCATACCCCATTCAAAAAGGTACTTCAATCTTTTGCCTTGCCCATTCACCCTCTGAATGGCACACATGCACAACCTATGTCTCAATTGTCTCATAACTTAAAACATATATATAATCTTTAACATGTCTCCTCCCCTTCATCTACACAGATTTAAGTGTATTTAACAAGTGGCATCAATAAGGGATCATAGATTTCACCTGGATTCACCTGGTCACTGTCATGGAAAGAGCAGGTTTCTTAATGTTTTGTACACTCAGTGTAAACAATGAGTAGAGGGTGTAAAAAGATCAAGCGTGAGTTAGATGATCAGTTCCCCCTCAATAATGCAACTGGATTGACGTATGTTGTATACACTTACAACAGCCTTTCAAACGTTTACATACTATTGATCGGCTCTAGAAAGACTGATGTATCTTAGTTATAAACTCAGCCAACTTCTCTCAAGTATATGTTAACAGTAAACAACACAAAGCACAGCAAAGGATCAACACAGAGTATGCTAAGGACGTGCCAACTCAAGGTAGTTTCTGCATAACTGACAATACACCATAGAAATCAAGTGTTTTTTCCTGTTTTTGGTTCTGACAGAATGGGTGTCAAGTGTCCTTCTGCTGACGTTGAACCACAGGCAGTTAACCCACTGTTCCTAGGCCGTAATTGAAAATAAGAATTTGTTCTTTAACTGACTTGCCTGGTTAAATAAAGGTAAAATAAAAAAAATAAAAAACATATGAAGTGGTATCTATCCACAGCTGTAAACCAAAACATTGGCCACGTTCCAATGTCTATACTGCAGTAGCATACCACTATCTCGGGACATTGCTTCATACTAAGTGGCATGCTAGAGTTTATATTGGAACAAAGCCATCATGTTGGGCTGCTACAAGTCTCTTACTAACTATGAAGGACACAAAATATGATCATATCCAAAATATGACCATATAAACCTGTATGACAAAGTGAAGTACTTCAAGTAGTCAACATCTGTTGGAACTATTTTGGGATCATTTAGAATTTCTAGATGAAAATAAATGACCAATCAAAAAAATTACTATCTTACAAACACACTAGAAAAGCACCATTGAATCACTAAGTTCACGTACTACTTCCATCACCGTTACAACCCTCGAACAAGTGTCAAACCAGCAGTCATATATTCTGAGTGATGCCCGTCTGCCTACCTGCCTTGCCCGTGACCTTCGTCTGTGCCACCCCCCTGACGTACAGTTCTCCATCCCACCTCCTCCTTCCTAGGTACGAAATGTGTTCCTCCGCCGACGTTTCACATGCTGGAGAGCTCAATCACTTCAGACAGGTCATCGTTCTCAGAGGTGATGAGAACAAAAGGTCTCCCCCTGAAAGGGAGGCTGAGAGGTGACCGTGTGGTGGTGCCTTGGGCCGGAGCCATGGCCGAGCCTCGCTGGGGAACCAGGATCAATCACCTAGAGCCTGGCAGGGCCGGGAAGGGTCTACAGCTATAATTGACTACATCTCCCAGCAGGGGAGGGAAGGGAGGATAGAGAAGGATGGGTTTGGAGGGAATCCGAAAGAAACGTTAGGAATGTTTATGACAATGGTGCCCGACCTTGCTTTCTGATGTGAACTTGGGACTTTAGGTGGCTGGCGAGAAAAGTTGATTGGTTCGGGAATGACAGGAGTGTTACTGTACTGCTTATTTGTGCTGTTGGTAATAAGGAATAGTGACTGCATAGAGTAAAGGGAAACATGGAAGACGTTTGCATGACATATGATCAATATGGCAGACTATTGAAGAAATATGAAGTGATGACCCATGAGAGTGAGAGGAAAAAAGGAAGCTAACAAGTGCTAATGATTCATTCTGACTTTCTGGTCAAATTCTCCCTTCTGTGCCATAAGTTAAACATGTACATCAATACCCGATTATAGAGCAGCCGCTTCACATCAGTACCTAATTGCAACACTAGCACAAATAATTACCACTTACGACATTGATCACTAATGGTTCAACTTTTCAAAAATAATTAGTATGTAAGCATTTTATCAAGAGGTAGTTTGGGGGAAATATGATAGTTGGCCAGCAATCCAGCATACGATGAGAGATCAATATGGACTGAATTAATGGGCAACTTAACAAGGCGCTTAAAACCCTCTTAACAGAAAATATAAAAACCCATTGAACTTTGAAAAGGTAATGAACATTTCTTATCCCCTGACAAGATTTCCAGCTTTATTAGCAGTGAGAAATGGAGTGAGCACTTAAATAAGACACTCAAATTGACTACTAAATAAATTAGATACCCGTAAACATATCAGCCGGACCGTTAGTGGTCAGGCTTTGCAGTGAACAAATGAACAGCTGTGGACTGGGCAGACGCTCAACCAACCATGATTTGTTGAAACTTCCTCAAACTCTTCTCAAATACATGAGTGATGAAAGCCCATCTGTGGGATAAGAACGGGGCGTGTCACTTTAATAATAGTTTTATAATTAATCATTAATCTCTGTTGATTCAATAACAGCAATAAACAAAAGTGTGTGATCTCCATCATGTCTGTTGAATGTTTTAACAGTAATCCAAAAAATAGCAGAGAAATCCACCACATCAAATCAATTCACTCCCACCTCTTCTGTCAAAAGTACAAAAGGTACCTAGTTTTTCATAAACGTTTTAAGAGACACGGTAAAAGTAGACCTCCAGCTTTCTTCATCTAGTGGTTGCACTCTTCGTCTTGCTAGTGATTCATTGTTATGATTATCTTATTTACTCCGTTAAAGGTTACCATCATCTATAATCAACAGTGCGTCAACTCCCCTGCTATCAATTCCAGCAAAAGCAAGCATAACACATAAATTTAGGCGAAAACGATCATTATCCTAAATATCACCCTATCTCAACAGCATTGTGTCATCCACAGCAGTCAAAGCCTGTGAATAGGAACCAAAGTTAAATGGTGTCAGTGTGTCTAGAGTGGGGGGGGGCAACACCCTGAGATATTACCCCCTGATGAGGCACCGTGACTCAATTTAAATCAGCCAAACCAATTGTGTGGAACTGATTAATGAGAGAGACTTCATTAATAAATGTTTGGCCGATAGGATAGCTACAAAAGCGTCGGGAAGGGAAGACATCAAAGGAACAGCCACATACTACTGTTGATTCAATCACAAGATACACCTGCTCCTGTAGCGCGCAGAGCAACAGAAGAATTGGCTATTCCCCTCAGGGCGGCCATCTTGGATGGAGAGGCAAACTTTGTTTGGTTGAATTACATAGGGCTGTTAGGGGAGCACTGGTCCCTCAAGCAGATGGCTCCTCTTTCCATAATCAGCGTGCTAAACACTGGATAATATAAACTTTAATGAGTTCAATGCCAACTTTCGACTCGCTCACTCCCAGACAGTTTGCCTGGGAGTCATAAATCAATCCACTATTATAGATAAAACAACACCCGATCGGATGGGAGGGACGCTGGTCGTTAGCCACTGACAAAGGCTAGGTGTCTAGGGAACGCTGCCAACTCATCTGAGACAAGTCTGGTTTCGCAAGCATTGAGAAGGATTGTGGGTCACATTTTATTTGGAGAGTTCTGATAGCCTATCTGTAGATGCTCTATAGATGGGCATATGATCAACAAACTAAGGTGCCTGTAACATACTTTGTTTCACGGAAACATGGTTCTCTCAGGATACTCTGTTGAGTCGGTAAAGCCAGCAGGATTCGCAGTACATCGCACAGACAGGAATAAATCTCTCTCTGGGAAGCAGAAGGGCAGAGGGGTGCGTTTTATGATTAACGACTCATGGTGTAATTCTAGGAACATACAGGATCTCAAGTTCTTTTTTTCACCCAACCTAGAATACCTCACAATTAAATGCCGACCATATTGTCTCCCAAGAGAATTCTTCTCAGTCATCCCCATGGCTGTTTACATCCCACCTCAAGCCGAAACGTAGACGACCCTCAAAGAACTTCACTGGACTTCAGTGGCAGGGTAGCCTAGTGGTTAGAGCGTTGGACTAGTAACCAGAAGGTTGTGAGTTCAAACCCCCAAGCTGACAAGGTACAAATCTGTCATTCTGCCCCTGAACAGGCAGTTAACCCACTGTTCCCAGGCCGTCATTGAAAATAAGAATGTGTTCTTAACTGACTTGCCTGGTTAAATAAAGGTAAAATAAAAAAATAAAAAAAAAAAAATGCAAACTGGAAACCACCTATCCTGAGGCAGCATTTATTGTAGCTGGGTATTTTAACAAAGAAAATCTGAGGACCAGGCTGCCGAAGTTCAATCAACATAGACTGTACTACTCGCGCTGCTAAGACTCTCGACCATTGCCATTCAATCTTCTGGATTGCTTACAAGGCCCTCCACCACCCGCAAATCTGACCACGACTCCATCTTGCTCCTCCAGTCCTATAGGCAGAAACTCGAACAGTAAGTGCCAGTGCTTCGTACTATTCAACGCTGGTCTGACCAATCGGAATCCACGCTTCAGGATTGTTTTGATCACGTGGACTGGGATATGTTCCGGGTAGCTTGTGAAAATAATCTAGATGCATACACGGATACGGTGACTGAGTTTTTATAAGGAAGTGTATAGGAGAGGTAGTACCCACCGACTACAAAAAAACATAACATAACCTGAAAGCATATAAGATATATGGTAGCATTCGCAGGAAACTGAAAGCACAAACCAGCACATTTAACCATGGCAAGGTGACTGATAATATGGCAGAAAATAAACAGTGAGGTAATTCACTCCGCAAGGCAATCGAACATGGTAAACGTCAGTATCGAGAAAGTGGAGTCGCAATTCAACGGCTCAGACACGAGGCGCATGTGGCAGAGACTACCGACAATCACGGACTACAAAAGGAAAACAAGCCACGTCGCCGAGACCGACGTCTTGCTTCAGGACAGGCTAAACACATTCTTTCTTCGCACAGTTTGAGGATTACAGTGCCACCAATGCAGCCCGCTACCAAGGACTGTGGGCTTCTTCTTCTCTGTTGCCGACGTGAGTAAAACCCACACAAGGCTGCCGGCCCAGACGGCATCCCTAGCCGTGTCCTCAGAGAACGCGCAGACCAGCTGGCTGGGGTGTTTACGGGCATATTCAATCTCTCCCTATCCCAGTCTGCTGTCCCCACATGCTTCAAGATGGCCACCATTGCCTTCTTGGGTACAGAACAAAAGTAACTGAACTTAATGACTATCACCAGGTAGCACTCATCATGAAGTGCTTTTATAGACTTGTCAAGGATTATAACACCTCTACCTTACCTGCCACCCAAGGCCCACTTCCGTAAAGCCCAACTCTGTGGAGTGTACGGCTTCAAGTGGTCCTATGGACAGATACTCCAAATCTCCGCTGTGGAGCTTTGCAGCTCCTTCAGGGTTATCTTTGGTTTCTTTGATGCCTCTCTGATTAATGCCCTCCTTGTCTGGTCCGTGAGTTTTGGTGGGCGGCCCTCTCTTGGCAGGTTTGTTGTGGTGCCATATTCATTAATAATGGATTTAATGGTTACTGATATTTTTCTATAACCCAAACATGATCTGTAGTTCTCCACAACTTTGTCCCTGACCTGGTTGGAGAGCTCCTTGGTCTCCTTGCCACTTACTTGGTGGTGCCCATTGCTTAGCGGTGTTGCAGACTCTGGGGCCTTTCAGAACAGGTGTATATATACCGAGATCATGTGACCCTTAAATAAAGTCCACCTGTGTGGAATCAAATTAATTATGTGACTTCTGAAGGTAATTGGTTACGCAACATTTTATTTTAGGGGATGAATACATATGCACACACGACTTTTCCGTAAAAAACAAAACAAGTGACCATTGTTTTTATTCACTTCAATTTAGACATACAAATAAAGGTATTTTTAAATTACAGGTTATAATGCAACAAAATATGAAAAATGCCAAAGGGGTGAATACTTTTGCAAGGCACTGTATTCTATAATACCTTAGTCCATTCCACTCTTACATCGCTCGTCCAAATGTACAGTTGTCGGAAGTTTAGATACACCTAAGCCAAATACATTGAAACTCAGTTTCACAATTTCTGATATTTTATCCTAGTAAAAACTCATGGTCTTAGGTCAGTTAGGATCACCACTTTATTTTAAGACTGAAATGTCAGAATAATAGAGAGAATGATATATTTCAGCTTTTATTTCTTTCATCACATTCCCAGTGGGTCAGAAGTTAACACACTCAATAATTATTTGGTAGCATTGCCTTTAACTTGGGTCTAACATTTCGAGTAGCCTTCCACAAGCTTCCCACAATAAGTTGAGTGAATTTTGGCTCATTCCTCCTGACAGAGCTCATGTATCTGAGTCAGGTGTGCAGACCTCCTTGCTCACACACACTTTTTCAGTTCTGCCCACAAATATTCTATAGGGTTGAGGTCAGGGCTTTCTGATGGCCACTCCCAATACCTTGACTTTGTTGTCCTTAAGCCATTTTGCCACAACTTTGGAAGTATGCTTGGGGTCATTGTCTATTTGGACTGATGTCTTGAGAGCTTGCTTCAATATATCATTTTTTTTTCTTTTCGTTATGATACGATATATTTTGTGAAGTGCACCAGTCCCTCCTGCAGCAAAGCACACACACAACATGATGCTGCCACCCCCGTGCTTCACGGTTGGGATGGTGATCTTGGGCTTGCAAGCCTTCCCATTTTTCCTCCAAACATAACGATGGTCATTATGGTCAAACAGTTATATATTTATGTTTCCTCAGACCAGAGGACATTTCTCCAAAAAGTATGATTTCGTCCCCATGTGCAGTTGCAAACCGTAGTCCGGCTTTTTTATGGTGGTTTTGGAGCAGCGGCTTCTTCCTTGCTGAGCAGCCTTTCAGGTTATGTTGATATAGGACTCGTTTTACTGTGGATACAGATACTTTTGTAATCGTTTCCTCCAGCATCTTCACAAGGTCTTTGGCGGTTGTTCTGAGATTGATTTGCGGACCGAAGTACGTTGATCTCTAGGAGACAGAACGAGTCTCCTTCCTAGGTGGTATGATGGCTGTGTGGTCCCATGGTGTTTATACTTGCGTACTATTGTTTGTAAAGATGAACGTGGTACCTTCAGGCATTTGGAAATTGCTCCAAAAGGATGAACCAGACTTGTGGAGGTCTACAATTTTTTTTCTGAGGTCTTGGTTGATTTCTTTTGATTTTCCCATGATGTCAAGCAAAGAGGCAAAGACTGTTTGTTTTGTTTGGTGTTTTTTTCTAATAAAGAGAACACGTACGCTAACCACGCTGCACCTCGGTCCACTTCATTCAACGGCCGTGACAATGCTGTAGGTCATGTAATGAAATGTTTTGTGGACTTCACCAGACAAATGTTACAAATGTTACGCTTCTTATGGTCTCGGCCTTAGGCCTACATATCATGATGTCAAGGCATATGAACTAACAGGTTATAGAGCTAACAACGCAAATATCACAACACAGGTTGAAATCTGACTTTTTCCCCCTGGCTTGACTTTCCCTAGCGATTTTACCCACGCACCACTAATGGACGAAGTTGGCTCTTTTCCACTGGGTGTCAATGGGAGAGAATGTTTGTTTTCCCCAATTTGTGTGCGCGGTTGAGGGGATTTCCTTATTATTACGTGAAAATCGACTCGGACTATGGCTCACTTGTATTGTGATGACAATTTTCATGGTAATGTAGAATGTTAATTCAAATGATGTGGCTCATGTAATGGAATGTTCTTTTTGTGAGTTGAATTAGCAAATATTGATGGGTGCACCTCTTGCTTTTACTTCCTGCTTTGCTCTTATGGGTTAACTTGCAACCATTATGCCATCACTGAATTGAATGACGCAGTTCTACTCATTCTATTACTATGGCTGTAAGGAGTGTGTACTGGTGGCAGAGAAGTCAGGCGCAGGAGAGCAAAAACTGTTACAACTGCGCAGTTTAATAATTAAAAAAATCACTAAACAAAACAATGAATACAATGGGTAAAAAACCCGTCGCACACCAGACATAACGTGCACAAGCACTTACAACAAACAATTCCGGACAAGGACATGGGGGGGAACAGAGGGTAAAATTCACAACATGTAATGATGAAATTGAAACCAGGTGTGTGGGAAGACAAAACAAATGGAAAATGAAAAGTGGATCAATGATGGCTAGAAGACCGGCGATGCCTGAACAAGGAGAGGAACCAACTTCGGCGGAAATCGTGACAATGGCAGCATATGCCACAGTAATATAATGCTATTTGAACGGATACTTGGAGGCCCAATTACCATCATCCAACATTAATTAACGGTCACAGCCCTAACTTTAAATCTTGTAAGTCAATGCTTGTTTTCTTGAGTTGCAACTGTAGGTTACATTGCATTGTGGTATAAAATAACCTAAGGGATCTAACAACCTCTATGCATTTATTGATCAATGCTTTTATTCTTTTTTTCCCTCCCTGTTCTTTGGCACAGATCATGGAATTCAAAATGAAAGACCTACGTAAAGAATGCCTTTTTCTGTGAACACATGTTATTAAATTATGACTGTAGGTTTATGACACCACAGTGATTTCTGCCAACAAATACACTACATGGTGTGGGCTGCCATCTTATTTAAAAAGGAACAGTTTATTATGTATGCCTATAAATGACTTAGGAGTCTCATTGCTGGGTTAAGTACAAGCTTCTGTCTGTAGCATTTTCTTTCTCGCATTGCATTGGTGTTGTTCTGAAATGTCTGACAACATTGCACAAAAGGTCATCATTCTGCAATGGATTTAAAATAAATTAAATAAAAATGTCTGCTTAATGCAATATGAATTGGGATTTATATCTTGGCCAATATTGTTTTTACATTTCTGAGGAAACAGAAGCACATTATTGGCAAGGTTAGATGAATGTGAATCACTTCAATTGGAGTATGATACAATCCAGATCCCCTTTGAATAATAGAAATTTGTTAACTTAGCTACATTATTCCCACCAAGCCCTGAGCCAAGTAAATTAAACCCTAAATAACACTAGCTTTTGCAGCCAGTCTTAAATCTGTCACTTGGTGCCTCTAGAGATCCAGAGCTATAGACCGGAGCTAAATTTGATGTCTATAGTAAGTTGGCTTCGAGAATATAGACACTACTCAATTCAGGGCATTCCAGACATACAGCACATGATTTATGTGGATTTTCACCAAAATCCCTATTCAGTGAAGAAAATCCAAGAACAGTGTCTGAGGGGCAGAACAACCGGTCATGGAATGAAACCTAACGCTCTCCTCCTAGCAACCGCTCTCTGCCGTGCTATGATATTGTCATGGTTGGCTCTGGATAATCTGAGTCTTCACATATTTGAAATCAGTACACGTTGCTTATTATTTGGCTAAATATCATCTTGAAACCAGACCTGGGTTCAAATAGAATATAGAATCTTTTTAAATAGTTAACCGTGCTAAACTGAGTTTGTCTGACAACGGAATTGACCCAAAATTGCTAACTCTACCCATCTGGCACTCGTCTAGTTCAATCAAACAAACTATTCAAAAAAAGTATTTGAACCCAGGTCTGCATGAAACACACCATCAATTAGGCATAGTAATGACCCATAATTCAAGAACACTTTATTTGGACAGTCCATCTGAAGATGCTCTACAGACTATCAGTAACATTTCAACTAACTATCTACTTAACCCTAGCCCTAACATTGCCCCCGGTAATGCCTAGTTCTCAGATTTGCTTTGTTAAAATCCCCAACTATAATAAATGCTGCCTCAGGATATGTGATTCCAGTTTGCATTAAGTCCAGTCAAGTTCTTTGAGGGCCGTCAAGGTTTCGGCTTAAGGTGGGATGTAAACGGCCGTGGCGATGGAGGAGAATTCTCTTGGGAGATAAGACGGTCGGCATTTAATTGAGGTATTCTAGGTCAGGTGAAACAAAGGACTTGAGTTCCTGTATGTTCCTAAATTTACACCATGAGTCGTTAATCATGAAACACACCCCTCCGCCCTTCTGCTTCCCAGAGAGATATATATTCCGGTCTGCGCGATGTACTGTGAATCCTGCTGGCTTTACCAAATCCGACAGAGTATCCCGAGAGAGCCATGTTTCCATGAAACAAAGTATGTAACAGGCTTGGTCTCTCTGAAAATAAATCATTGCTCTTAGCTCATCAACTTTGTTATCCGAAGACTGAACATTAGCAAGTAATCTACCTGGAAGCGGTGGGTGGTGTGCGCACCTCCTAAGTCGAACCAGCAGGCCACCTCGAGTGCCTCTCTTCCGCCGGCGTTGTTTTGGGGCGACCTCTGGAATAAGTTAAATTGCTCTGGGGAGAATGAACAAAGGATCTGCTCCAGGGAAGTGGTATTCCTGGTCGTCATGCTGGTAGTTCTGGTGAGTTACCACCGCTATAATATCCAATAGTTCTTCCTGAGCTAATAATGTAAAAAAAATTTTAAAAAGAAATAGTACATAAAAAACTAAAATGCTCTTAGTTTCCTAAGAGCTAGTCGCGATGCTGCAATCTCTGTCAGCGCCATCTTGAACGTCCATCCTCTCAGGCCAGGAGCACAATGAATGAATTTATGGTTGGATCAGAACAGCCGTTATAATCATTGGCCAGTACGGAGAATTAAAGTCAAATGAAAGTAAAAACAAGTCCAAATCCTTATCTCCAGCCATGGCTAAAATGGCCGATTTTAGCTAGCTAGCCACCGGAAGACAACGACACAATGACACTCAACAATTCAAGTTTTTCCTGTCAATGAAGTTTGGCTTCTGATGTGAAGTGATTGGTGTGAAGAGAAATCCAAACTGGCTTCCCTTTCCTACGTAAAGCCCTAATCCTCCAACTGTCTTTGATAGAGGAAACAACTCCAAACACAAAGCGATCAAATTCAACAGCAAGCCAGGTTGCCTTGGCGCATGCTGTGTGTTTAAAGAAAACTAATCAATGCTAGCACTTTTCAATCAAACTGGTTTCCTACGTGTCCAGGAAAAGTTATACCACAAAAAAATAAATGTTTAACTATCTGGTAACACCTTTACTTACAGCAAAATAAGCACTTAAAATCTTGTATAATAAATCCATAAACGCATATGACTGTTTAAATGGTCAAATAATGATCTCAACTTGTGAAAACTTTTAAAACTTATATTTAGATGTTTTGAGATAATATACTGCCTTCAGCAATACCTAGCAAAAAACGTATCATAAAATCTAAACAGTCTCCAGATGTCAAATTAAAAATCATTAGTACGTCTGTTTCGCACTATTACTTAGTATCTTCGCAACTCTCCTGGTATATTTCTATGAATCCAAAATTATCCATATAAATATATTAATTTGAATCCAAGTGAAGTGAAGAGTAACTAGTGACTTAATTATTTATTTTCTGTAACTTGGTGTTGTAATTTTGTCAAAGAACTCAGCAGGGTTGTGGCATCTTCACCAGCGAAGGATAAATTAAGTCATTTATGTTTCATTTTCGCTACACTTGGGGCTTTCTGCCTAAACTTATAGATTCAATTAAATTGGCTATTGGCTTTCCTGTATAACCACTTTAACTTAAGAAATGATGCACTTGTATGTGATGTCGAAGCATGTTCAAGAAGTTAAGGAACTAGCAATGCACTTTATACGTAGGCATATCCAGAAAACCATTAACAGACACTGGAGAAAATATATGCAAGACACATTTTGTCACCTCGTATCACACTGTGTCCACTTGGCAGAAAAAGAGTGGAATCACTTAATAAAAAGCTCTGAAAGTTATTTATATATAGTTGGTATAACTAACTAATATATATATATATATATACTGCTCAAAAAAATAAAGGGAACACTAAAATAACATATCCTAGATCTGACTGAATTAAATATTCTTATTAAATACTTTTTTCTTTAAATAGCTGAATGTGCTGACAACAAAATCACACAAAAATGATAAATGGAAATCAAATGTATCAACCCATGGAGGTCTGGATTTGGAGTCACACTCAAAATTAAAGTGGAAAACCACACTACAGGCTGATCCAACTTTGATGTAATGTCCTTAAAACAAGTCAAAATTAGGCTCAGTAGTGTGTGTGGCCTCCACGTGCCTGTATGACCTCCCTACAACGCCTGGGCATACTCCTGGGGAGGTGGCGGATGGTCTCCTGAGGGATCTCCTCCCAGACCTGGCCTAAAGCATCCGCCAACTCCTGAACAGCCTGTGGTGCAACATGGCGTTGGTGGATGGAGCGAGACATGATGTCCCAGATGTGCTCAATTGGATTCAGATCTGGGGAACGGGCGGGCCAGTCCATAGCATCAATGCCTTCCTCTTGCAGGAACTGCTGACACATGAGGTCTAGCATTGTCTTGCATTAGGAGGAACCCAGGGCCAACCGCACCAGCATATGGTCTCACAAGGAGTCTCGTTACCTAATGGCAGTCAGGCTACCGCTGGCGAGCACATGGAGGGCTGTGCGGCCCCCCAAAAAAATGTCTGACCCACCGCCAAACCGGTCATGCTGGAGGATGTTGCAGGAAGCAGAACGTTCTCCACGGCGTCTCCAGACTGTCACATGTGCTCAGTGTGAACCTGCTTTCATCTGTGAAGAGCACTGGGCGCCAGTGGCGAATTTGCCAATCTTGGTGTTCTCTGGCAAATGCCAAACGTCCTGCACGGTGTTGGGCTGTAAGCACAACCCCCACCTGTGGACGTCGGTCCCTCATACCACCCTCATGGAGTCTGTTTCTGACCGTTTGAGCAGACACCTGCACATTTGTGGCCTGCTGGAGGTCATTTTTCAGGGCTCTGGCAGTGCTCCTCCTTGCACAAAGGCGGAGGTAGTGGTCCTGCTGCTGGGTTGTTGCCCTCCTACAGCCTCCTCCACGTCTCCTGATGTACTGGCCTGTCTCCTGGTAGCGCCTCTATGCTCTGGACACTACGCAGACAGACACAGCAAACCTTCTTGCCACAGCTCGCATTGATGTTCCATCCTGGATGAGCTGCACTACCTGAGGCACTTGTGTGGGTTGTAGACTCCGTCTCATGCAACCACTAGAGTGAAAGCACCGCCAGCATTCAAAAGTGACCAAAACATCAGCCAGGAAGCATAGGAACTGAGAAGTGGTCTGTGGTCACCACCTGCAGAACCACTCCTTTATTGGGAGTGTCTTGCTAATTGCCTATAATTTCCACCTGTTGTCTATTCCATTTGCACAACAGCATGTGAAATTTATTGTCAATCAGTGTTGCTTCCTAAGTGGACAGTTTGATTTCACAGAAGTGTGATTGACTTGGAGTTACATTGTGTTGTTTAAGTGTTCCCTTTATTTTTTGGCGCAGTGTATATAGTTGAAGTCGGAAATTTACATACACATAGGTTGGAGTCAAACTCGTTTTCCAACCACTTCACAAATTTCTTGTTAATAAACTATAGTTTTGGCAAGTCGGTTAGGACTACTTTGTGCACAACACAAGTCATTTTTCCAACAATTGTTTACAGACATTATTTCACTGTATCACAATTCCAGTGGGTCAGACGTTTACATACACTAAGTTGACTGTGCCTTTAAACAGCTTGGAAAATTCCAGGAGATTATTATAGTTTTAGAATTTTCTGATAGGCTAATTGACATCACCTTCAAACTCTGTGCCTCCTTGCTTGACATCATGCTGAAAATCAAAAGAAATCAAAGACCTCAGAAAAAGTCTGGTTTATCATTGGGAGCAATTTTCAAACGCCTAAAAAAGGTACCACTTTCATCTGTACAAACAATAGTATGCAAGTATAAACACCATGGGACCACGCAGCTGTCATACAGTTCAGGAAGGAAACATGGTCTGTCTCCTAGAGATGAACGTCCTTTGGTGCGAAAAGTGCAAATCAATCCCAAGACAGCAAAGGACCTTATGAAGATGCTGGAGGAAACAGGTACAAAAGTATATATATCCACAGTAAAACGAGTCCTATAGCAATATAACCTGAAAGGAAGGCCGCTCAGCAAGGAAGAAGCCACTGCTCCAAAACCACCATAAAAAAGCCCGACTACGGTTTGCAACTGCAAATGGGGACAAAGATTGTACTTTTTGGAGAAATGTCATCTGGTCTGATGAAACAAAAATAGAACAGTTTGGCCATAATGACCATCGCTATGTTTGGAGGAAAAAGGGGGATGCTTGCAAGCTGAAGAACACCTTCCCAACCGTGAAGCACGGGGGTGGCAGCATGTTGTGGGGGTGATTTGCTGCAGGAGGGCCTGGTGCACTTCACAAAATAGATGGCTTCATGAGGGAGGAAAATAATGTGGATATATTGAAGAAACATCTCAAGACATCAGTCAGGAAGTTAAAGCTTGGTCGCAAATGGGTCTTCCAAATGGATAATGACCCCAAGCATACTTCCAAAGTTGTGGCAAAATGGCTTAAGGACAACAAAGTCAAGGTATTGGAGTGGCCATCACAAAACCCTGACCTCAATCCTATAGAAAATGTGTGGGCAGAACTGAAAAAGCGTGTGTGAGCAAGGAGGCCTACAAACCTGATTCAGTTACACCAGCACTGTCAGGAGGAATGGGCCAAAACTCACCCAACTTATTGTGGGAAGGTTGTGGAAGGCTACCCAAAACATTTGACCCTGGTTAAACAATTTAAAGACAATGCTACCAAATACTAAATTGTGTGTGTATGTATGTATGTATGTATGTAGTGGCAAAGAAGGGGTTCGAGTGATAAATGGCAGATATGTGAGAGCAGAACTAATAAACGGGCTCTGCCTGATCTCTAAAATGGCCACCCCGATCAGAACTACAGATCACAAAATGGCCGACCGCCAAAACTACCGTGTAAACAAAATTGACCGTGTATGAGCTGGACTGTTTGGACTTACCTGTTGGCGTTTAGAACTGGACCTACCGAGAACCTGATGCGTGTACCGAACCCTGCTATCCTTGACCTTGCCCTGGGTGGACCAGGACAGAGAAACAAACACACAGGTACTGTCCTGTTTGAAGGAACTCTCATTCTGGGGTGATTTGGTGACAGTTTCCCACTTAATTTGTGACAAACGCTCATAACCTTGAAGGAGGTTTGCCACAGTATGCATGTATGTAAACTTCTGACCCACTGGGAATGTGATGAAATACAAGCTGAAATAAATAAATTCTCTATTATTCTGACATTTCACATTCTTAAAATAAAGTGGTGATCCTATTTGAGCTAAAATAAGGAATTTTTACTCTGATTAAATGTCAGGAATTGTGAAAAAAAAATTCATTTAAAAGATAAACTAATATAGTCTGTACTAGTCCACTGATTGCAAGAACATGTGAATAACGACACCAAAATAAGAACACTGTTAAGTGTACCCGGAAACTACAATAAAGTTCCCGGTTAAAAGTCAATTGCTGACATTGCTCAACCATATATTTATATATTCTTATTCCATTCCTTACTTAGATTTGTGTGTATTAGGTATTTGTTAGATATTACCGCACTGTCAGAACTAGAAGCACAAGCATTTCGCTATACTCGCAATAACATCTGCTAACCATGTGTATGTGCCCAATCAAATTAGATAAAAGCAATGCTTACCGATGTAAATGTGCATAGAACATAGCGTATATCAAAGCGATACGAACCCCCTACCTGCTTGATGCTGGAGCTAGGTGTAATAACACCCTACACACAGTGACTTATGGTGATAAACAGCCTCTTGCCTTCCTTGGCTGCTGACAGGTCGGAGTCAAAATAAAAGACGACACCGACATTAAAAAGAGTTAAAGCCCTGTGGGGGAAAAGACCATAGAAAACACTCAACAAGCCTACACTATTCAAATCATTGTCCAAAAACACTTGCCAAATGACAATATTGAGCTTGACGATCACATCTACTTAGAGAAATGGGTAAATCAACTGAAATGTTTCAACAATCAGGCAAGGGGAGCAGATGTCCATCCAATTTGTGGCTAATTGGCGTTTGATTGCGATTCATTCACTCAATTTCCCCACCATCTTTGGATGTGTCATGCCTAACAAAACTTAGTCATACAGTAAAGAAACAAATGTGTTGTTGCTACTGGTTTTACCACCACTTGCTTTATGTACAATCATTCTTATATATCCTTTATTTAACTAGGCAAGTCAGTTAAAAACAAATTCTTATTTACAATGACGACCTAGGAACAGTGGGTCAACTGCCTTATTCAGGGGCAAAAACTAGTTTTTTTTAACCTTGTCAGGTCAGGGATTCAACCCACCAACCTTTCGGTTAGTGGCCTAATGCGCTAACCACTAGGCTACCTGCCGCCCCCATAATGAATACGCATTTATACATCGTTCAATGTTTTCATATAATGTTGATGTTTTACCACCAACAACATAAACATAGTTGGAAATGGTGATGTTAGACAATATGAAATAAACAGACAGTTGTCATGACTATCTTGTGACAATTAATAGTACGGTTCGGGTAGAGTGTTCCTAAGTATAATTCAGTGAGCAAATCATTCCATACGAGTTGGCCTTTCCACTCCTTTCACACATTTGACATGGTTTACCGTATGTCAAATTAGAGTAGTTCCATTTGCACACCTGATGAGCTTTGCAAGTGACAGTGAAAGAAGCTATAAAATCTTTCAAGACACTTGTTAGATAAGAGCGTGTGTACTATTTATAGTTCAAATGATGAAGAAATCAAAAGATATCATAACTATATTACCAAAAGTATGTGGACACTTCTGGGAAGGCTTTCCACCAGATGTTGTAACATTGGGAGCAAGCCCCCGCAGCAGTCAGCCACAAGAACATTAGTGAGGTCGGGCACTGATGTTTGGTGATTAGGCCTGGCTCGTAGTCTGCATTCCAATTCATCACAAAGGTGATCGATGGAGCTGAGGGTCAGGGATTTGTGCAGGCCAGTCAAGTTCTTCCACACTGATCTCGGCAAACCATTTCTGTATGGACCTCGCTTTGTGCACGTGGGCATTGTCATCCTGAAACGGGAAAAGGCCTTCCGCAAACTGTTGCCACAAAGTTGAAAGCACAGAATCATGTAGAATGTCAATGTACAGTGCCTTGCAAAAGTATTCACCCCCTTGGTATTTTTCCTATTTTGCTGCATTACAATCTGTCATTTAAATAGATTTTTATTTGGATTTCATGTAATGGACATACACAAAATAGTACAAATTGGTGAAATGAAAAAAATTACTTTACAAAAATTCTGAAAAATAAAAATGGAAAAGTGGAGCATGCATATGTATTCACCCCCTTTGCTATGAAACCCCTAAATAAGATATAGTGTTACAAATTACACACCAAATCTGTACAGCACTTTGAGATATCAGCTGATGTACGAAGGGCTATATAAATACATTCGATTTGATTTTGAAAGGCCCCAGAGTCTGCAGCACCACTAAGAAACGGGCACCACCAAGAAAATGGCACCATTAATACCAAGGAGCTCTCCAAACAGGTCAGGGACAAAGTTGTGGAGAAGAACAGATCAGGGTTGGGTTATAAAATAAATATCCAAAATTTGAACATCCCACAGAGCACCAGTAAATCCATTATTAAAAAATGGAAAGAATATGGCACCACAACAAACCTGCCAAGAGAGGGCCGCCCACAAAACACTCACAGACCTGGCAAGGAGGGCATTAATCAGAGGCAACAAAGACACCCAAGATAACCCTAGAGGAGCTACAAAGCGCCACAGCAGAGATTGGATTATCTGTCCATTGGACCACTTTAAGCCGTACACTCCACGGAGTTGGGCTTTAAGGAAGAGTGGCCAGAAAAAAAGCCATTGCTTAAAAGAAAAAAATATGGAAGAAGGTACTCTGGATAGATAAGACTAAAATGTAGCTTTTTGGCCATCAAGGAAAATGCTGTCTGGCACAAACCCAACACCTCTCATCACCCCAAGAACAACATCCCCACAGTGAAGCATGGTGGTGGCAACATCATGCTGTGGGGATGTTGATCGTCGGCAGGGACTGGGAAACTGGTCAGAATTGAAGGAATGGTGGATGGCGCTAAATACAGGGAAATTCTTGAGGGAAACCGGTTTCAGTCTTTCAGAGATTTGAGACTGGGATGGAGGTTCAACTTCCAGCAGGACAATGACCCTAAGCATACTGCTAAAGCAACATGTGGTTTAAGGGGAAATATTTAAAATGTCTTGGTTTGGCCTAGTCAAAGCCCAGACCTCAATCCAATTGACAATCTGGTGTATAGCAATCCTTAAGTCATAACACAGCAGGAACCCATCCAACTTGAAGAAGCTGGAACAGTTTTGCCTTGAAGAATGGGCAAAAATATCCCAGTGGCTAGATGTGCCAAGCTTTTAGAGATGTACCGCAAGAGACTTGCAGCTATAATTGCTGCTAAAGGTGTCTCGTTGGTGGCTAGTTATGCATGCTCAATTGAAGTGTCTTATTGGACTTCGGCGATGTCATCTACAAAATTGCTTCCAACACTCTACTCAGCAAACTGGATGCAGTTTATCACAGTGCCATCCGTTTTGTCACTAAAGCACCTTATACCACCCACCACTGCGACCTGTACGCTCTAGTCGGCTGGCCCTCGCTACATATTCGTCGCCAGACCCACTGGCTCCAGGTCATCTACAAGTCCATGCTAGGTAATGCACCGTCTTCTCAGTTCACTGGTCACGATGGCAACACCCACCCGTAGCACGCGCTCCAGCAGGTGTATCTCACTGATCATCCCTAAAGCCAACACCTCATTTGGCCGCCTTTCGTTCCAGTTCTCTGCTGCCTGTGACTGGAACGAATTGCAAAAATCGCTGAAGTTGGAGACTTTTATCTCCCTCACCAACTTCAAACATCTGCTATCTGAGCAGCTAACCTATCGCTGCAGCTGTACGGTCTATCGGTAAATAGCCCACCCATTTTTACCTACCTCATCCCCATACTGTTTTTATTTATTTACTTTTCTGCTCTTTTGCACACCAATATCTCTACCTGTACATGACCATCTGATCATTTATCACTCGTGTTAATCTGCAAAATTGTAATTATTCGCCTACCTCCTCATGCCTTTTGCACACAATGTATATAGACTCTTTTTTTCTACTGTGTTATTGACTTGTTAATTGTTTACTCCATGTATAACTCTGTGTTGTCTGTTCACACTGCTATGATTTATCTTGGCCAGGTCGCAGTAGCAAATGAGAACTTGTTCTCAACTAGCCTACCTGGTTAAATAAAGGTGAAATAAAAAATATAAAAAATACAAATTTGTTTGTTTCACAAAAAAATATTGTGCATCTTCAAAGGTAGTAGGCATGGTGTGTAAATGAAATTATACAAACCCCCCAAAAACACACATTTTAATTCCAGGTTGTAAGGCAACAAATAGGAAAAATGCCAAGGGGGTGAATACTTTTGCAAGGCACTGTGTGCTGTAGCGTTAAGATTTCCCCTCACTGGAACTAAGGGGCCTGAACAATGAAAAACAGCCCCAGACCATTATTCCTCATCCAAACTTTACAGTTGGCACAATGCAGTCGGGCACGTAGCGTTCTCCTGGCATCCTCCAAACCCATATTCGTCTGTAGGACTGCCAGATGGTGAAGCGTGATTCGTCACTCCAGAGAACGCATTTCCACTGCTCCAGAGTCCAATGGCTGCGAGCTTTACACCACTTCTGCCGACGCTTGGTATGGCATATGGTGATCTTAGGCTTGTGTGCGGCTGCTTGGTCATACAAACCCATATCATGAAGCTCCCGACGAACAGTTATTGTGCAGATGTTGCTTCCAGTGGCAGTTTTGAACTCGGTAGTAAGTGTCGCTTCAGCACTCTGTGGTCCCGTTCTGTGTGTTTGTGAGGCCTAGCACTTCGCGGCTGAGCCATTGTTGCTCCTAGACGTTTTCACTTCACAATTACAGCGCTTATAGTTGACCGGGCCAGATTTAGCAGGGCAACAAAATTACAAAGTGACTTGTTGGAAAGGTGGCGTCCTATGATGCTGTCACATTGAATGTCACTGAGCTCTTCAGTGAGGCCATTCTACAGCCTGGCTGTGTGATCGACTGTCAGCAACGGGTGTGGCTGAAATAGCCGAATCCACTAATTTGAAGTGATTTCCACATACTTTTGTATATATAGCGTTATTACTAAGTTGGTTCTTGTCTTGTAGCTGCATCAATAAATTCATGAGTTTTCAATATCATGTTTAATAAATCCAGTTAAATTGAACTTTTAGTACATGGAAAATCTAATCCCTCTTTAGTCGACATTGGTCATAAGTTCATATTCATTCCACCACTGTGTAACTCCATGTACTGTACCACCAAACACATAGCACTGCATTGGAGTGCGATCTGTGGATCCCTTCCAAGTTACACAGGCTTTGAAATCATCCTACGAACAGAATATGTGCAGCAACAGACAGGCAACTCTGGATGAAACTGAAGCCAACATTAATCATTGAAATTAACAATTAAATGATTGATGGTCATGAAAAGACTGCCCTCACTCTATTCATCAGCAGATTCCATTAGCAGAGACTTCACTCTCTCTCTCTCTCTCTCCTATGAATCCTAACGTTGTCTCTAATACTACTGCCATAACAACATCATGTATAACTAAGGAATACCAAAGACTTATCAGAGAATTCCCCAATATGTTAAGTCATCTGTTTGGCAATCCCGACTTCCCCGATTTCCTCTGGATGGGAAAAAGAATCCAAACCTTGAGCAGAAAATCCATCCTTTGAGCATTGGGGTTGAAGTCTATGTCAAAGTATTGTACAGTACAAAAGATCCGACAGGTGCTATCCAATGGCAAAGACCTCACCATTTGATAGGCGCCTATTATAAAAGTGCTCAATTGAAGAATTCCATGATATTAATGGATGGAAAACTGACCTAACTCAATCCAACCATAACTTCTTATTATCTTGAAGGTGTCAGTTTATCAATCAGTGCTATCCCAATGCCTGCAATATATGTAGACTTTTTAGCTTGTGATGAAAAAGTATCAAACTATTCTACTGTAATTACCCTACAGACAGGGACTTGATGCCCCCAAAAATGACAAAGTCATATGGACTACTGTCTAACGAGCCAACGTCTTCGTTAGATCTGACCAAAACGTAACCGTTAATCTAGATTTTTTTTTTCTAATTAATTTTAAAAAGCTTGGAAAGCCTAAGTAGAAGACCTGTGGTGCGCAGCGTGTCTCCTCCCTTTCATCCTGCTGGAGTACAGCACCTTTGATTTACCTCAGATCAATTCAGCCGGGGCTGACGGATCAAACACGATGGGAATTTCCTTGAGGTGTGAATCTGAAGGAGTCCTTCGACTGAGGAATACGCTAATAAAGGTAGCTACCCGTTTGAACTAAGCAGACTTTCGTTTCGTAGACCCCCGGGCAAGGGGGAAAAGATAGAGGAAATCTCATTAGGTAGCATACCTGTTCTCTATCTACATGGCCCTGCCATAGGAGTTGGGGGAAGCTGAGGTACTCAGGTTTTAAGGAGTTATTCAGATGAAGAGTTGTAGCGAGAGGAGAGAGAAACCTAAGACACACAGCGCGAGGGAACGAGTGCTTCGTAAGACCTCAGCAGCAGTGGAAACCGAGGCATAAAAAAAGCTGCAGCATCTGCAAATTTGCTTGTTAAAAAGTAAAAATGCTCAAACCAGCAATATTTAAGAGTCCCAGGTGGAGGAAGCTCTTGCATACGAGGCACACATAAACAAAAATTTCCCTCCAATAAAAATAGAGCACTTCAAACAAGTCCAGATTTTGTGAATGCTCAAGGATCGCAAAGGGAAGATATCCCACCAACACAAAAAAAACACACCCATACACACACCCTTGTTGGAGACATCTAACATAATATTTCAATTAATCTCCAGTAGTGAGAAGTAAATCCGATGCAATAACTTAGTCTCACATGAAAATGCTGGCTGAATGTATTGCCTGTTTACAAACAAATATCTGGATGGTGAAATTTGCTAAATCAGTAAATTACGCTGTACAGCAGACTGTATTATGATGCAATCTAATCAGCTCTTTGGCATGAGTCATAAAACACAAATTCAAGATGGAGCCCAGACGTCTGAAGCATATTAGCTCAAAATTGAAACAAATGCACCATTTATTTGTATTTCCTCACATCTACCTTTCTGTCAGAAGATTCAGAGCATCGGTGTGTTTCAGACGTTAACAACATCAGTGTTTAACAGTTGAACATGTTCAGCAGTATATCTTAGGCATCTTACACATTGACACAATGTCGTTTCTAGCTGTCACATTTATTCTGGGAGGTGGGAAGCATGTGGCAAAGATAAACCAGGAAGGAGGAGAAGGAGTAGGCAGGGAAACAAGAGACAACATGGAGGAGGATTCAGGCCCTGTCAACTCACCAGCACACACAAGGAGATATACAAGACAGGTGTGCACTACACCACGATCCATGGAATTTGAACACTGAATACAGATGCCACACCACCACTCCAAACAGAATATACTTTGAATATATTAGTCTGCAGCACACTATCAGGCATTGTTATCCATAGGGTTTAGTAAAAAAAAAAAAAAAAATGAATTTTGTTTTTGTTAATTAGTCTGATACAGTCCCAAACTGTTATGCATTTCATTTTCTAGATAGTTTGTGGATTTTCCCTTTTAGTGCCAAATAGTTTATCATAGCCATTCCATATTTGAATATTATAAGCGATCTTAACTTTTTTCACAATGTATATTCAGTATTATATGTATGCATGTCAGCAACACAACTGTCCCAGAAGTTTGTGGTTAGCCAGGGTTACATAAGTTGCTGTTGCTTGCTTTTTTTTTTTACATCTCAATATAACAACACGACAGATGCATTGTCATTTTCATCAGTGATGCTTCTGTTTTTGTGCCTCACATGTCTAACCCAATTCAGTCAAAATCTGACAGGGAGAGAGAGAGAGAGAGAGAGAAAGGACAGCGAGAGAGAGAGAGAGATCTGGCATTGAGGTGGCAACACACAAAGCAAATATTGTTCATTCGCCGATCAACAGAGGAATACAAGAGCTACCATACAATCTTAGGGGAAAAAAGGCTTATCTAGAACCTAAAACGGTTCTTCGGCGGTCCCCATAGGAGAACCCTTTTTGGTTCCAGGTACACCCTATTTGGTTCCATGTAGAACCCTTTCCTCAGAGGGTTCTACATGGAGCCAAAAAGAGTTCTCCTATGGGGACAGCCGAAGAACCCTTTTGGAAACCTTTTTTGTATATACACATAGTAGTACCTTTACTTACTATATTGTAGTAGTACCTTTACTGGTCTCTAATATTACCGTTAATCCCCATAGACAACGCCGTTGAGTTGATGGCACTATTCCCTGGTAAGATGCCATCCACCTCTGTACATAGCTTATCCAGCTAAATTAAAAAATGAAATGACAAAATGGAAAAGTGCAAACAATATCCTACAAACTACACTGAACAAAAATATAAAAAGCAACATGTAAAGTGTTGGTCCTATGTTTCATGAAACATTCCATACGAGCTTATTTCTCACAAATGTTGTGCACAAATTTGTTTACATCCCTGTTATCAAGCAGCTGATTATACAGCATGATCATTACACAGGTGCACCTTGTGCTGGGGACAATAAAAGGCCACTCTAAAATGTGCAATTTTGTCACACAACACAATTACAACGGATGTCTCAAGTTGAGGGAGTGTGGAATTGGCATGCTGTGACTGAAGGAATGTCCACCAGAGCTGTTGCCAGAGAACTGTAATGTCAATTTCGCCAACGTCGTTTTAGAGAATTTGGCAGTACATCCAACCGGACTAAAAACCATGTGTAAGCCAGCCCAGGACCTCCACATCTGGCTTCTTCTCTGTGAGATTGTCTGAGACCAGCCACCCGGACAGCTGTAATAAAGCCCTTTAGAAGGGAAAATTTAAATTGTTGCAAGTTGCGTTTATATATTTATTCAGTATGTTTGTATGTCAGCATAATTGATTAAATTCAATTGAATCTTTTGTCTTTGTGCAAACGGTTTGGTAGTCAAACAATTATTCCGAATCACATTCAACATTCAAAGTGTGTTGTTTGTGGGATTGCGTCCAACCCCGTATTGTTTAAACACAACCCATATCGTCTCGGGGAATTATCCGCATTTGTATAAACATTATTTTAAAACTTGTTTTCTGCTTCCACAATCTCTTCATCCAAAGAGATGCCACTGTAGGCAACAGCTCTGCAGACCTTGGGTAATTTCGCATGAGACAACAAGTCGAGGTTTTTACAGATATGAAGTGAATAGATATGCTTGCAGTCAGTTCTGCCGGCCGACCTTGGACAAGGCTGGAGGGATGTGTGCGTTGTGGAAAGACTGGACAGTTTTGCTTTGAGCTCCTCTCGCCATCCTCTGCATACTATTGTATTTTTTCCATTTGATTGCAAGTAAATCAAGCCACGGACAATCAAAGCACTGCTGGTACAGTATGTTTAAAGCCTAGAGTCCTCTGCCTTGCCATCCTACATTGATAAGCTTTAAGGTTAATGGCAAAGTCATTTCGAGATGAAACCTGCATTGATTGCCCCTTCTGTGAGCTAAATCACAAAGGGCAGGGTATAAGACATAGAAAGCGCAGTGCTGGGAAAGTGACTACTCTGAGGCACCATCAGTTACCTAAGTTCACTAAAAGCTCAGTTTCTTGATTCTTTGACCTCTCTGATTTAAAATGGGATGGTTATGGGTTTTCTTGGCACCCCTGGTGGTGATGACCAGCGGACAGTGGCAGACGGCCCCAGGGGGAGGTCTCGGTGACGTAGCCCCAGGGTTTGGCCATCTGGCATGGGGAGGGCTACCTGCCTTGGGTCCTTGCATCGGGACCATGAGCACCTGGCAAACCTGGCATAGTAGGATCTGGCAGGGCGCCAGAGGAGGAAAGAGTCCACTTGATTTGGATGGCACATCCCAGTATGGCACCATCTGACTGGAGGGGTACCAAGTAGAGAGGAAAGGTCAAAGGTGACGTCCTACTGGTTGCCGGTGTACATATGCCTCTGTATTTCTCTGTAAAAAGGGGAATACCACATAAGTTGGATTTGTAAGCATTGAATGGACCATTGTACAGTGGGGCAAAAAAGTATTTAGTCAGCCACCAATTGTGCAAGTTCTCCCACTTAAAAAGATGAGAGGCCTGTAATTTTCATCATAGGTACACTTCAACTATGACAGAGAAAAAAATCCAGAAAATCACGTAGGATTTTTAATGAATTTATTTGCAAATTATGGTGGAAAATAAGTATTTGGTCACCTACAAACAAGCAAGATTTCTGGCTCTCACAGACCTGTAACGTCTTCTTTAAGAGGCTCCTCTGTCCTCCACTCGTTACCTGTATTAATGGCACCTGTTTTAACTTATCAGTATAATAGACACCTGTCCACAACCTCAAACAGTCACACTCCAAACTCCACTATGGCCAAGACCAAAGAGCTGTCAAAGGACACCAGAAACAAAATGTTAGACCTGCACCAGGCTGGGAAGACTGAATCTGCAATAGGTAAGCAGCTTGGTTTGAAGAAATCAACTGTGGGAATAATTATTAGGAAATGGACGACATACAAGACCACTGATAATCTCCCTCGATCTGGGGCTCCACGCAAGATCTCACCCAGTGGGGTCAAAATGCTCACAAGAACGGTGAGCAAAAATCCCAGAACCACACGGGGGGACCTAGTGAATGACCTGCAGAGAGCTGGGACCAAAGTAACAAAGCCTACCATAAGTAACACACTACGCCGCCAGTACATGTCCAGGCCCATCTGAAGTTTGCTAGAGAGCATTTGGATGGTCCAGAAGAAGATTGGGAGAATGTCATATGGTCAGATGAAAACAAAATATAACTTTTTGGTAAAAACTCAACTCGTGTTTGGAGGACAAAGAATGCTCAGTTGCATCCAAAGAACACCATACCTACTGTGAAGCATGGGGGTGGAAACATCTTGCTTTGGGGCTGTTTTTTGAAGCTGAAACGTGGCTGGATCTTTCAGCATGACAATGATCCCAAACACACCGCCCGGGCAACGAAGGAGTGGCTTCGTAAGAAGCATTTCAAGGTCCTGGAGTGGCCTAGCCAGTCTCCAGATCTCAACCCCATAGAAAATCTTTGGAGGGAGTTGAAAGTCCGTGTTGCCCAGCAACAGCCCCAAAACATCACTGCTCTAGAGGAGATCTGCATGGAGGAATGGGCCAAAATACCAGCAACAGTGTGTGAAAACCTTGTGAAGACTTACAGAAAACGTTTGACCTCTGTCATTGCCAACAAAGGGTATATAACAAAGTATTGAGATAAACTTTTGTTATTGACCAAATACTTATATTCCACCATAATTTGCAAATAAATTAATTTAAAATCCTACAATGTGATTTTCTGGATTTTTTTTCTAATTTTGTCTGTCATAGTTGAAGTGTACCTATGATTAAAATTACAGGCCTCTCATATTTTTAAGTGGGAGAACTTGCACAATTGATGGCTGACTAAATACTTTTTTGCCCCACTGTATGTGTAGGAGTGATTTCATTTCCAAAGACCTAAGTTATAATCATATTGTGTGTTAGAAGTAATCATTATGGTTTAATGTCTGCTAGCAAAGGCTTTTAACTTAGATTCAAAAGTTCCCTTAATTAGATAAGTACTTGATTAAAAAGTAGATGTTTTTCACACGCTGCTAATTAACATCTTAACCAGTTGTCAAATTGAAAATTACAAAATGACGTGCGATTAAGGTTCAGTAAGTCTGCTTTTATAGAATTAAATGAAAAGGGACGTAATCTTCTTTAACTGTTAAAATTACAAAAAAATGAAAATATTGTTCTGGTTTTGACTCTTAAACATCCTTCAATGACAGAGTCATTGAAGCACTCACCCAGAGTACCAAGCAAAGAAACACTCCAGATGTTTGGTCAAGCACATTATGTTGTTTTTCCTCAATCAAAATAAAGGCCGGATCCCATAAAAAAAAAAAAATTTAAACATCAAAAGGCCCACCTGCTTTAGAAAAAACCCACCTATGTATAATGAATAAATGACTAATTCATGAATAATGGAATGTACAAATAAACTCCTTTCGATCCTCCACCTCTGCGTTGGAGGCAGTTGGGAGGTAATACAGTGTCGCACCACCAGGGCTCCCATGAGCCCCCTTCTGGCAGGTTGAATTATGTGCCTTCTCTATCGCAACTCATGCTAAAATAATCTAATACAGTATCGCCTAATCTCTCAAGAGGACTCACTCAAGCTTCCTCCATGAAGGTCTTTGGGAAAGAGTGAAGGTAGATAACCCTATCCCGTCTCTCTCGTCTCTCCCATCTATCTGGAGCATCTTGGCATTACAAAGAAGTATGAAACTGGTAATACACAGAGACAGAACTAAATTGACCAAGACCGCCAGACGTTGTAGCTAGTCTTGGGTGATTTCTTTTGAACTCCACGTCAACGAAGAGGGCTGAGAATTCATCTCGGTCTGAATGGTAGAAGCCTTTATTTAGGCTCGGTGAACCCCAGGAGCATATCGCTGCTGAGTGGATGAACTAATTAAGCCCCTGTTTCCTGGTGCACCAATCGAATGCCCAGAAATACTAATGAGCTAAGCCCCGCTGTAGTCAGACACTATCAATCAACCGCCACCTGCACCCCCACTGCCCCCCCTCTACAAATCTACATTGAAACCAAAAAGCATCCCTTTTAATGCAACTATATTCTAGGCACATTCAGTATGTAACATTTATATGCAGGAAATCAGATTGGTGAGATGGAGATGACCGGGAGGTTGGTGAATGATGGTGATTAGCCCATGGTGATGGGATTCAAAGCCACTAAACACCTACGGTTCAATTACACACATGGGGACAACGACCAGGAAAAACAACAGGAGAAACGGACATCCACATCCGGTCTCTAGTGTATGAGAATAGAGATTAAAGCCGAAGTCCAGTCAGACTAGGCTACAGTAGAGGCATCCTATGTGTGGTGTCAAAACCGGAACTTTGGTGGCAGCTAATGGAGACTGATGGTTGACGGTTGGCTCCGGGAGCTGCGACATGGAGAGCGGCCCGATCAAAGCGTCATCTGAAGGCTACATGGTAATTCGGCAGTGATGAGGGCTGTTGAGGTAAACACATTTGGATGCGGGTGGTTGTGGCAGGCAGATGTGGCAGGTAGGATCTTCAGATGTCTTCATCAGTCTCCGACGTGTCTTTCAATGAGGTTTCACACAGATGGGAGCTGCCAAAAGCACCAGGCTTATCTCTGCCAGTTGCATCCAAACCATTCCTTACCTCAAAAGACAGAACCAAAATTGCCACCCGGTTTCCAGATCTACCAAATCCAATGGGAACTGGTCCAAGGCACATTTCAGAACCCTAAGAAAGCTTTACCAGCCCAGTATGTCTCAGATTTCTCACACCAAAAAAACATGCTAAACTAATTTACTTAACAAACATGATCTTACTGTGTAAACAATGAGATTAGATATCGGTTTGTTTTTGCGCCTCAAAGTTATGTATATTTTCATATGCACGTACCAGCTTAGAGATTCAAAGGAATTAACATTTTCTGGGCATGATTTATTTAACATATTAATTCACACCTGCCTTTGATATGTCTCTCACCTTATCAAGACAGGGGGCCCTTCCTCTCCACATTCACAGCTGTTTGATGTTGCATTCTAGGGAAGGTTTTTTTCTTCCATAAATCCTCATTTAATATTAATACCTCTATTCAATCTGCTAATAGGGCCACCACTCACCTGACTAGAATATCTAAAGCTACCAAGGGAAGAATTGAGTCCGTACAGGTTCACAAAAGGACAGCTGAATGTGTTACTTCTTCACAGTCCAATCTGCAATATTCTCAAGGGAATATTGTATACTGAAATTGTAAGTAGAGTTAGTCCAATATCTATGTTGCCAAGGGAATATGATGTGTGCCAGGTACAGCCGATGTGCTTTTTCATCTAACATCAGATAGGATGTAATTTACATACCATAAAAGATTGAACTGAATTTGTTCACTAAAAAAAGGTTACTTCTACAGATCGAGTCAACAAATGACCATGATTTTACCTATGCATATTCATCCTCTCTTCTTCACTTTAACAGCTGAGATCTGAATTAACAAGTTCATTCTTAGTTCATTTCCTCTTCCTTGTTTCAATCAGGCTTTATTTCGCTGACACAATCCAGTATTGTACTGTAACCAATAGCAGGTACTCAAGCCTTTTTGTGTGCAACCACACCACTGTGGTAAACCTTTTTCCCCAGTTTAATGTTGTCAGTGGGTAACTGCGGAAACGGGCAACTAGAATTCTCCGTTTGTTCTGGGCAAAAACCAGCTGCATGTGTTAATAACATTTAGGGGGAATTTCAATTACACATGTAAGATTGATTTGTCTCTCGCTCTCCCGTGCAGCTGGTGAAATAGTGTATGGACTTAATTAACCTGTGGAATATTTAAAAAAATTTTTTTCCGTTTAAATGGGTGACATAAATAAAAACTGTATATATGTTCTATATAATAGCATTGTCATTTCTCAGCCCACAATTAAAAAGCTCTGAGCAGAAGCTGATACAGAGCCAAGTCACGTACAGAGGGGAATGTATAGATATTAATGCACAGTAATCCTATCTGTCCTCATAGAAAGAGTCGTTGGCATCTATTAAAACTACCTCCAGTGGGTGTGGTAGAAAAGGAGACAACTTTGCCGATCGTGTTTTGGTTTTGAATCTAAAAGTCCCTTCTATTGTGAGATTTCGGTTTTCCAGAGCGTAAGTGGGGCAAAAACAAGGTCAATCTCGAGTTTGATTTTGTCGCAGTGCCCATAGACGGCGCTAGACATAACCAGCCACTTATTGAAAGGAGAAACATGTCAGCTGATGGTTCCTAAGGAGAGCAAATGCCATTCTATATATTTTTTTTGGGGGGGGGGGGTTACAATTCTCGGTCTCCTTGCTTTATCTGGGCCTGGTCAATTAACTGGAGCTAGTCATCCCATCCCACCTCATCTCTTTCACCCCATCTGCCTCCCCAGCGTTTCTTCATTGAAAAAAAAAATCATTTTTATCTTCGCTTTCAGCCATACTCCTCGGGGTTACAGATTGCCTGGCATTCAATTTGTGCCACATACAATTCTGCACCTGATCAGTGCGGAGATGGGCCTAGATGGGACTGTCTGGCTGCCTAAAGAGGACATCCGACTGTCTTTCAATAGCTGCCAACAATCATCCTTGTCAATCTGAATGGCGAAAGGGGACACGAGCTGCTATGAGCTCCGAGGAAACTACTAATGTGTACACACTCTGCACGGCGATTCATCCCAATTCCTTCCCATTTGCCTGAGATTAAGAGGAAAGAGAAGACGACTAGCTGAAAGCTGAACCCATTCTGGCATCTTGATGTAGGGCCTACTGTATGTGTCTGGAGGAGTGTGTTGCATCTCTGTGTGTTGCAACACAACCTATCCCATAAACGTTCATCTTGTTTCTTCTCCATCTGTCTCGATCTTTCTGTAGCTATTTACTGAAGGGACATAATCATCAGATCTGGAATCATGCAGCTGTTCCCGTGGATTGCTTTACAAAGCTGTCTTCAAATGCATTATCTCGCGACTGGGGGAAATGTTGCTGGATGGACGTATAAAACGTTCAATTTCTCGATGTGATTAGCAAGATGGACGTGGAAAAGTGGCTTGATGTATCAAAATGTTCCTCATGCTGTATCAAATGTCCAAAATGTCAATGGGATTAGCATGATGTGTGAGTATATGTACGGTCCAGATACTCAACCATCCTCCTACTGAGAGGTTGGGACCGCTACTATTTCTGTCCAGTTCTGGTTAAAAGGACAAACTCCACTTACTGGAGCTATGAACATGAGTGGTTCAACTCACCGCCAAAGTGGCTCGGCCTTGAATGTGAAACTCAACATTTACAATCAAATCTGAAAGGAGAAATAAATACATCTGACCAAACAAATCTAATATGAAAACTCTGCACTGGGCCCCGGTCTGTTCCATATGGAGAGCAGAGAAGTAAGCACACTGAAGATAATCAACTCAATAACATGGCAATCAAGGAAATATAACACTTGAGATATACAAAATGCATTCTCTTTTTTCTGCTCAAGTAATTGTAAGAATATTGAGTGAATGATGAACAATGATTCATATTTTCCGTGCCTTTTTGCAGTTTTGAAACAGGTGTGGACATCAACACTATCCGCATTATAGTAAACACAACTTTTCTACCAGAAGTCAACAGGGTTTTTGTTTTAAAGTAGTCTAACCTGATGCATGACACCAACCATTACAACAAAATATACATACTACCATTTCCCACTCATTGACAAGTAATTTAGTATTTTCCTGAAACACGTGCAGAAGGAAAAACCTGACTCATAATTCAGTCATTCTGATTAACCCCTTCCATATTTTACTCATCCTCAGAGATGTCTCCCTACTCTTCGGCACATACATAAATCATAGGCCGATATCCGAACAGTGATGAATTCTCACAGAGCCTGATCGTGTTCCACCTTGAAGCCAGGCCTTCGCAGAGCGCTTCAATGCACCTCTAATGGCATGGCCCTGCTAAGCACACCTCTCATCCCTCCCTCCCACACACACACACACACACACACACAGGCAGCCAGCTCCTCAATCACCATCACTCCCATCATCATGTCCATCGCCGTCTGCCTCAGTGTGTATGTGAGATGGCTTTAAATAAATGCCACCACTGAGCAGGAGAGGGGAACTAGAGAGGATGTGTGAGAACTAGCACTTGTATGACTGCACCGCTGTCTTATTTGTGATGTTATGAGAGGGAGAACTAGCACTTGTATGACTGCACCACTGTCTTATTTGTGATGTTATGGGAGGGAGAACTAGCACTTGTATGACTGCACCGCTGACTGTTATTTGTGATGTTATGAGAGGGAGAACTAGCACTTGTATGACTGCACCACTGACTGTTATTTGTGATGTTATGAGAGGGAGAACTAGCACTTGTATGACTGCACCACTGACTGTTATTTGTGATGTGCTGAGAGGGAGAACTAGCACTTGTATGACTGCACCACTGACTGTTATTTGTGATGTGCTGAGAGGGAGAACTAGCACTTGTATGACTGCACCACTGACTGTTATTTGTGATGTGCTGAGAGGGAGAACTAGCACTTGTATGACTGCACCACTGACTGTTATTTGTGATGTGCTGAGGGAGAACTAGCACTTGTATGACTGCACCACTGACTGTTATTTGTGATGTGCTGAGAGGGAGAACTAGCACTTGTATGACTGCACCACTGACTGTTATTTGTGATGTGCTGAGAGGGAGAACTAGCACTTGTATGACTGCACCGCTGTCTGTTATTTGTGATGTGCTGAGAGGGAGAACTAGCATTTGTATGACTGCACCGCTGACTGTTATTTGTGATGTTATGAGAGGGATAACTAGCACTTGTATGACTGCACCACTGACTGTTATTTGAGTGCGAGTTAGTTCCCTGAATGAACCGACATTTGTCAAAAAGGTAAACTAGGGGTACTTTCAAAAAGGAATATGACAAATGTTTTGTTGTTCATTTCAGAGGAATTGGCTGGTGAAAACGATCAAATCTGTAAACATATTCCAAATGAATGGGTTTGAATTAAATAAGTTGTATAGTTAATGACAGATAAGATAGATACGTATATTTATTAGCAGTAATGTGCTCCAATGGCTTCCCATCCCTGCTGTCCAACATCTTGACACCAAACCATGCATGTAAAACAATTATTTCACCTACAATCCCCTGGAAAGTACATAGCATTACACTGATAAACCTTGAAATTGAACTACCAGCCCCGCAATCTATTTACCCCCAAGCTCTCAGCAAGCACCATCTACCAGTTGGCTTTTACTTGATTCAATCTCGATTGGTAAATAACTAATCTACTTCACTTAACACTATAGGGACCTGAAATATTGTTCAGGGCAAGCAAACATGAAAGATGATGAAATCATCAAAATATGACTGCGACAGGATCCTACAGTGAGTGGAGGAGAGTGGAAGGCAGGGGAAAAGGGCACTTACTGAAATGAAGTGTGCACTCCTGAGGCCTCCTAGGGTGAGGATTAGAGTGCTACCCAGGTACATTACTTATAAACTCGGTTGTATTATTTGTCCATGCATGCAGAGTCTGGGGCTCTATAACAACAAGGAAAGCTGACTCTTTCAATATCGCTACTAGATTTTGTTAAGGTTTTCCAACTCAGGCCATCTTTATTATTTGTGAATAATCCTCTGGGAGTTGTCTGAGAAAGAAAAGTGAGAAGCGAAGAGCAAACCTGGGCCTGGTGGGTTTTGTTTACAGGCAAACGAGGGAGGGCTGTGTTAGCCAGACCGGTAAATAAACGCTGGCTAGCGGACCGTGACGGCCTCCGAGGGGCCCGCCGCCTGATCAGTGCCTGACCCAGCACATACCCTGCGGCTCAATTATCCCAGACAGACACAGACACCAGAGTTAACTATCCTGCCAGTGGGGGGTGGTGGAGGGGGGAACAGAGCTTGGGAAATGCTCTCCAGTAAGATAAGCCAATCGATTTTATTTGTATAGACAGACATACATATTAGTGTGTACAGTACCATAACCACCAACCAACTGTTGAATGTAGCACATTATGACAAATATTTGTATCTATTATAGAATATGACCAGATATTTACCAGTTGCTTAGTAGTATCATTAGCCCCTTTGCCACTGTAGCTCAGAGTGAATCCCATTGCAATGCAAGTAAATGTGTTTCTATTACAGGTCGACGGATTCATCGGAATTACCGATTAATTAGGGCCGATTTCAAGTTTTCATAATAAATCGGAAATCTGTATTTTTGGGCGCCGATTTTTTTTATACCTTTATTTAACTAGGCAAGTCAGTTAAGAACACTTATCTTATTTTCAATGACTGCCTATAAACGGTGGGTTACCTGCCTTGTTCACGGGCAGAATGACAGATTCTTATCTTGTCAGCTCGGAGGATCCAACCTTGCAGTTAACTAGTCCAACGCAATAACGACCTGCCTCTCTCTCGTTACACTCCACAAGGAGACTGCCTGTTACACGAATGCAGTAAGCCAAGGTAAGTTGCTAGCTAGCATTAAACTTATCTTATAAAAAACAATCAATCATAACCACTAGTTAACTACACATGGTTGTTGATATTACTAGATATTATCTAGCGTGCCCTGCGTTGCATATAACCTGACTGAGCATACAAGCATCGAAGTATCTGACTGAGCTGTGGTAGGCAGAAGCAGGCGCGTAAACATTCATTCAAACAGTTGTGCGTCAAGCATTGCGCTGTATGACTTCAAGCCTATCAATTCCCGAGACGAGGCTGGTGTAACCGAAGTGAAATGGTTAGCTAGTTAGCGCGAGCTAATAGCGTTTCAAACCTCACTCGCTCTGAGCCTTCTAGTAGTTGTTCCCCTTGCTCTGCATGGGTAACGCTGCTTCGATGGTGGCTGTTGTGTTGCTGGTTCGAGCCCAGGGAGGAGCGAGGAGAGGGACGGAAGCTATACTGTTACACTGGCAATACTAAAGTGCCTATAAGAACAGCCAATAGTCAAAGGTTAATGAAATACAAATGGTATAGAGGGAAATAGTCCTATAATTCCTATAACCTAATACTTCTTACCTGGGAATATTGAAGACTCATGTTAAAAGGAACCACCAGCTTTCATATGTTCTCATGTTCTGAGCAAGGAACTTAAACATTAGCTTTCTTACATGGCACATATTGCACTTTTACTTTCTTCTCCAACACTTTGTTTTTGCATTATTTAAAACAAATTGAACATGTTTCATTATTTATTTGAGACTAAATTGATTTTATTGATGTATTATATTAAGTTAAAATAAGTGTTCATTCAGTATTGTTGTAATTGTCATTACTACAAATGTATTTATTATTATTTAACTCTGCCAATTAATCGGTAACGGCTTTTTTGGTCTTCCAATAAATCGGTATCGACAAATCAGAATCGGTCGACCTCTAGTTTCTATCAATACTCTATCAATGTAGGCCATCATTGAAAATAAGAATTTGTTCTTAACTGACTTGCCTAGTAAAATAAAGGTTAAATAAAAAATAAAAAATACAATTTTAAAAAACTTCCTTTTGGAGATGGTGGATAATTGAAAGAGTGGATTGCACTGCACCTTTGTTAGGCTGGTGTTATTGTTGTTCGTATTCAAGTGATATCACTCTGTGACTCACTGTTTTGTACATGGGAGTTAGGGTGTGAGGAGTGGGAATACAGGAACAGCACAGTTGGTGGTGCAGGATAATAAAGTGCCAAATGACTGGAAAGAAATAGCAACAGAAAACTCAAACTACTCTCTGGCCATTTCTGCCAGGGCCAATGAATATGTAATAGTACATTTCAATGGTTGTGTTCTCTTGTTTAACTGCTGTGGCCCTGATTGTGTGGGTCTGTCAGTTTAGCATACGGCACATTTAAATTGTTTGATTTTCAGACATCTTGGATAACAGGTTGTAAATGTGCTTGGATAAACACTACTGGCTACGCTGTGGCCACTACTGCAAGCGGAACGCGTTGACACCATCAAATTGTTGGAAAACGAGCAAATTATAGAACATTTGATGTGGTAGAAAAACAGATCTTAGTTTGAAAGAGTACTTCTTTTTTTGCTGTAAATGTGCCTTCACTGCTGTATAAGACAACTGCTGTATAGAACCATAAATAGATTCCCTCAACACATAGGAACAGCCAGAGTGAGACCATCGTCAAACCGAGACAGCTGGTGTGAGCTGGTTTCTCACAACACACTTCTCCACCAACTTTGTGATCAACTCACTCACTAATTGGCTACTAAAACGTTTGATTTTCTTCTGTTCGGCTCAAAAAGAAACGTCTCTGACAAATGCTTTTGTTTCGAAGTACGTTTGATCATTGTATGGCTAAAAACTAATTTCATTTTCAGTATGGGTTTTGTCTGAAGAAAGAACTGCTGGGAAGTTCAACTGGGAAAATGGAATCAGAGTATGGCTCCTAGCTTGGTTCAAGTCTGGCTTTGGTTCTGGTTCATTGATTCTGATTATATGACTCAGACATGGGAATCCCAGATGGGCGGGGTTGGCACTTTTGGGACTATTCCATTGGTTCCATTGCACCAGGCAAGCTCAGTCAAGCATACACAGAAAACAAATACTATTTAAACCCAGATCTGCCCTGACTAAAGTGAAGAAGTTTGAGCAATACCGATACTGAGGAATAGTGTGGCAACATGAATTGAAGGATGAGGCTTCAAAGCGATGTTGGCCCAATCTCAAATGGACCCCTAAGCCCTACACACTTGTGGAGATCCGAGAGAATTTGATTGGTGTAAGCAATGTAGTTTAAACTTCTACCTAACCTATCAGATCTCCACACGTGCTTAAGGCGAAGGTAGGGGTCGATTCGGCCGTTGACTTCCATACCACTCAATCCATATTAATACCCATGATGCATGTGGGCACATTCTATATCTTCTGAGGCAGTCCAAAGATGCGGAGTAAACTTGTTACATGAATTGACTGTGTCAGGCTGCATCTTGTTATCTTGAGTGACAAGCAAAGTATTTAATGCCCTGACATTTCAATAATGTAAATATGCAGTCTCCTGACACACTTTTATGTGCATGCAAGGAATATGCCAGTGCCACATATCCCCCGTTGGGACTCTGGCGTGTTTGCTGTAACCTTTCAGTGAGATTTAAAATCCCAAGCCTGTCCCAAAGTCTCTCCAAACAATGATCAGAATGTACAAATGATCTCAGCTCCTTTTTGAGGCAAACATTTGAATCATCCATCATCTACATGTAAAATCATACAGTATTTAACACACACACACACACACACACACACACACCTCCCATCTCTTCTACTGCATGACTCCATCACTGTCTCCTGGGCTATGAGAAGGCATATTCCAATCTGGCACAAACACACAGACAGCATATGGGATCATTAATACCCTTAACTATGTAAATGCCCAATAGATTAGACATACAGCAGCAGCACACATCCCATAAAAAGACAGACAGACACTTCCATTTCTGCTCCACAAAGCATTGTCAACTCATCTGTTTATTTGCACTAGTGCTCAGATGGGAAAAATCTAAGAGTCTCTATTTATTTCTGCATACAGCAACAACTCTACATATTTAATGCAGGAGATCTATTCTTGCTCATTACAAAGTTACTTGCGTCACAGGCGAGAAGAGAGGTGGGAATTGTTTCACAGTTGCACACAATTAGAACCCAATCTATTCATATCACAAAACAGCACAAGTTCCATATGGCTATATGGTGGTGATGCTGCTAAGCAATTCCATGGTAACAGAATTATCGTTGTTCTATTCAAATGCATGTCAAACAAAAAACATTGATTTCAAAGTTCAACAAACCAACACATTTACTGGAATAACTGTGCAGATGCAAAGTTTGGTAACATAATTTGTCAAATCTCCCTTCATTTTTTATGGGTACACGTTTTCCCCAAACATCGTACATATCTGCTCCGAATTAAGATTCAACGATGTCTGCAGAAAGAATGGGGTGTCAGCTATGACATGACATATTGGCTGTGTTCGAATACCCATACCAACATACTGTATACTATTAGTTAATTTTAGTATACTGTAAACTAAAGGAATCCTTTCAGTTGAGCATACTAGACCTAAGCCTGTCTACCGGAAGTTGATTCTGTTGCTACGCAACCTCTTGCTAGCTTGTTGGCATAAATTACTAGCTAGACATTTTTGATCATTCGTAAATTCTGTTTCCCCTCTCTGAGCGTTCAGAGCGCACACTGGCCAAGGGGTAGGGTTGATCCAAGCATTCTGACCATCACAACGGAACTCCAGTCAAGCACACAAGCTAACTGGCAAGCTACTTCCAGAGACAAATGAGAACACCTCACTCTGATCATTTTACTCCTCGCCACAGCATAGCTGGTTGGGCTGTTGTCATGTTATCCAGAGCGTTGGTGGCTAACTGTCCTGCTGGCAACAACTTAATATAGCTTTTTTGCTGATGTTTACTGACACCGGCCATATTCAACAGGTGTTGAGCGGTCGTAAATTCATCAGTTATTCTCGCTCTGGTACACTCAGATGAGAGTGCTCTGAAATCAGAGTAGATAGCCAGAGTAAATTTATGTCCACTGAGAACTCACAACGACTCTACCGCATAGCTAAGAATGACGTGAATAATCAAGTCAATAAACGTTGGGTAGTTAGTTAGCTAGCATATAGTTCATATACTGGCAAGTTCAATGTATTAGTAGACCATTAATGAGGTAGCCATCCAACATACCGGTAGTACCTACTAGAGGTCCACCGATTATGATTTTAACGCCGATACCGATTATTGGAGGACCAAAAAAAAAACAGATACCGATTAAATCGGCCGTTTTTTTTTTTACATGTATTTGTAATGACAATTACAACAATACTGAATGAACACTTATTTTAACTTAATATAATACATAAATAAAATAAATTTAGCCTCAAATAAATAATGAAACTGTCACACCCTGACCGGAGATATCTCGGTTTTCTTTATAATTTGGTTAGGTCAGGGTGACACTAGGGTGGATACGCTAGTTTTTGTCTAGGGGTTTTGTATGTTTATGGTGGCCTGATATGGTTCCCAATCAGATGCAGCGGTTTATGGTTGTCTCTGATTGGGGATCATATTTTGGTGGCCATTTCCCTTTGGTGTTTGTGGGTTCTTGTCTATGTGTAGTTACCTGTCAGCACTCGTGTCGTTTTGTTCAGTGTTCATTCTTATAATAAAGAATGTTACACATACCATGCGCCTTGGTCCGATTCATATGACGAACGTGACTGAACATGTTTCTATTTGGTTTAAATAATGCAAAAACAAAGTGTTGGAGAAGTAAAAGTGCAATATGTGCCATGTAAGAAAGCTAATTTTTAAGTAGTTCCTTGCTCAGAACACATGAAAGCTGGTGGTTCCTTTTAACACGAGTTCAATATTCCTAGGTAAGAAGTTTTAGGTTGTAGTTGTTATAGGACTATTTCTCTCTATACGATTTGTATTTCATATACCTTTGACTATTGGATGTTCTTATAGGCACTTTAGTATTGCCAGTGTAACAGTATAGCTTCCATCCCTCTCCTCGCCCCTACCTGGGCTCGAACCAGTAACACATCGACAACAGCCTCCCTCGAAGCAGCGTTACCCATGCAGAGCAAGGGGAACAACCACTCCAAGTCTCAGAGCGAGTGACGTTTGAAACGCTATTAGCGCGCACCCCGCTAACTAGCTAGCCATTTCACATTGGTTACACCAGCCTAATCCAGGGAGTTGATAGGCTAGAAGTCATAAACAGCTCAATGCTTGAAGCACAGCGAAGAGCTGCAGGCAAAATGCACGAAAGTGCTGTTTGAATGAATGCTTACGAGCCTTCTGGTGCCTACCACCGCTCAGACTACGCTATCAAATCATAGACTTAATTATAACATAACACAGAAATACGAGCCTTAAGTCATTAATATGGTCGAATCCGGAAACTAGTATCTCGAAAACAAGACGTTTATTCTTTCAGTGAAATACTGAACCGTTCCGTGTTTCATCTAACGGGTGGCATCCCTAAGTCGAAATATTCCTGTTACATTGCACAACCTTCAATGTTATGTCATAATTACGTAAAATTCTGGCAAATTAGGCGGCCCAAACTGTTGCATATACACAGACTGCGTGCAATGAATGCAAGAGAAGTGACAATTTCACCTGGTTAATATTGCCTGCTAACCTGGATTTCTTTTAGCTAAATATGCAGGTTTAAAAAATATATACTTCTGTGTATTGATTTTAAGAAAGTCATGCAACGATTGTGCTTTTTTTCGCAAATGCGCTTTTGTTAAATCGTCCCCCTTTTGGCGAAATTGGCTGTCTTTGTTAGGAAGAAATTCTTCACAGTTCGAAATGAGTCATGTTAGCAGGCAATATTAACTAAATATGCAGGTTTAAAAATATATACTTGTGTATTGATTTTAAGGCATTGATGTTTATGGTTAGGTACACATTGGAGCAACGAGAGTCCTTTTTTTCCAAATATGCACCGCATCGATTATATGCAATGCAGGACACGCTAGATAAACTAGTAATATCATCAACCATGTGTAGTTAACTAGTGATTATGATTGATTGATTTTTATAAGATAAGTTTAATGCTAGCTAGCAACTTACCTTGGCTTCTTACTGCATTCGCGTAACAGGCAGTCTCCTCGTGGTGTGCAATGTAATCAGGTGGTTAGAGCGTTGGACAAGTTAACTGTAAGGTTGCAAGATAGAATCCCAGAGCTGACAAGATAAAAATCTGTCATTCTGCCCCTGAAAAAGGCAGTTAACCCACCGTTCCTAGGCCGTCATTGAAAATAGGAATGTGTTCTTAACTGACTTGCCTAGTTAAAAGGTGTAAAAAAAAATGTTTTAAACAAATTAAAAATACATTTTTTAAATTAAAAAAAATATATCGGCCAAATCATTGTCCAAAACTTGAAATCGGCCCTAATTAAATTGGTCGACCTCTAGTACCTACTGGTGTAATGATGTGGTTCGAAAGGATAGCGTAGCTAACACATTGTCAGCCAACATAACGTGTTACTCAACCAACATTTGTCGTAATTAGTTAAAGCAATTCATTTTTATCTGCTCTCGTTGGACTTCAGCTGCATATTTTCCACCATTTTCTTCAAATCTGAAAATGGTTGTAAAGCCATGCCCATTTCCTGAAAAATTGCATTAAGGGCCCTAAAAGTACAGAAAAAGTGTCCACTGTGTGTATACTTCATATTTTGATTAATGTAGTACGACATCTGGGAACTTTTGGCATACTAACTCTATCCATACTATGACCACTAAGCATACTACATTCATGGGTCATGGGTCCCTGGGTATAACTCCACACACTGGCTATTATTTTTATGAGCTCTGCCCCCAAATAAGACCAAAACTGGTTGCTCCAGACTCAACAAAATCTGAACCAACCATAGATGTCTAAGTTTCATAAGTTTAGCACAGAGTACAGCACAGAACAGTTCAGTACACTACAGTTCAGTGTACAGTTCAGTAGAGTAGAGTAGAGTGTGTTAGCGCTGGGTAAAAACAAAAAATGTGCACCACTGTGTATTAGGAAACCCTTGACAAGAGACTAGGATGACCATTTATCTACTGCTTCAGAAGAAATAGGTCATACTGTTGGTGTATTTGATATCCCCCCACCTCAAATGCATAAGGTCACACTTTGGAAGTCGGTTGTTCAAGCCCCCTCAGAAACACTGGGGGCATGAGAGCTGGTGATGTGTTGAAATTAAATCAGTTTCGTTACAGACAGGACTAAGTGTGGGTAATGAGGAATGGGGAGAAAGGTCAGAGATTCTCGGAAAAGCATGGGGAAACTGTCTCATAAGCAAAAGCTGAGGTGATTGTGTTATGTCTTGAGTGTCTCTGCCATGATTTGTTCAGATGATTGTTCAGTCATTTGATGATATCACTTAACAAAAGAGATGCATGTCGAATAGGCTTTGGCAATTATACTGGGGATGACCACACACACACTGTTGCCTCGGAATGAATCCTGTGAATCTCACACTATGCGCGCGCGCACACACACACACACACACACACACACACACACACCTTTCGTAGGCCTAATTTATTGGCAATTTCACGAAAGTCAAACTGATGGCTACATTTTCTCTCCATTGATGCGCTGCGTGAATGCGCACATACACCAAATATTATTTTAAAGACAACTGTACAAGTATTCACTTACACTGCTATTTTGCCCAGACCAGTGCACCATGGCTTGGTTGTGAGCGGAATCTCCGGTCAAAGCGAAGGTTGAACTGGTGAGTTTGAGTTCGTCCTGCCTCGAACTGGCCGCTCTCCTGTCCTCGTTGCTCCATCGCAATTCGGACCGTGTCACTCTGCTGCGCCCAGCCGGTGAGGTGATGCCCTCTCGAGAGTAACTCTGAGGCAGCGTCTCCCTTCTCTTGGGTGAGCCGGAGGACTTCACTTTATCGTCCCCAATATTAGCTCTCGGGCTGTTCCTACGAACTCGGTGCTTGTGTGTGATGCCGGGAATTAAATCTGCGCGAGCCTTCCCGACATCTGTATTTCCTGCATGAAGGTTCATTTTCAGGTTGGAAACTTTGTACTCACCGCGCGGGGTGAATTTTTTCTGTTTACCACCACCGTAGTGCATTCCTCCATCGAGTAGTGCGTTCTTGGAACGGAACAGCATGTCAGTATTCCGATTTCGCCTTGAGTAGATGTATTTCCCCTGGATGCATGCATCGGACCCAGCTGCGCAATCAAGCTGTTGAGTTTCGGCACTTGCAGAATTTAAACTCCGTGAAGCAGTTGCCCCGTCTCCATTTCCAATAACTGCCTCTCCGTACCCTGTTGCGAATTCTCGTGTGTCTGTTTTAAGCAGTAATTCCTTAATACGCCCCTTATCTCCTGGCTGACATGATCTGCAAGTTAGCTCTGATTTAGCGGCTAGAAAGAAATATATGATTATCAAAAGCATAAACCCCAAAACGTTATTGTGCCAAATAGGGCATAATCTGACAACCCTCTCCATAGCTGGTGGCAAAGAAAGATGCTCAGTCTGGATACAATACTTTTTTTTTAAACTCTCTTTCCTTTGTGACTGTAATTGATGTTAAGCAACAGAACTCCTCGCAAATTGTGGCTCGTCCAATTTTTTCTGCAGTGTTAAAAAGTACGACTCGGCGAGTGGTCCCAGATGAAGGATTTGATCGAATGAAGCCCTGCGCGCGCGGGGGAGGAGCTGGCAGAATCCAGGGAAAAAAATAGGCGAGATTTCTTCTTGCGTCTGTGTTTTTTCCCCTCACCAAGAACGACGCATTAATAATTTCGCATTAAATCATTTGTAAGCATTTATCGTACGTATGTAATCTTAGTCGCTCTCTCTTTAAATGCTATTGCTTATATGATTCCTTTGTCAATGTTGTTGGCTATTACTATGGTCTTGTTAACAGTTATCCCTAACAGCTGTAGATTGTATCTACCAGTAGGCCTAGGTGCATAAGAGTCAACTGCTCAATCACATTTCTCAGAAGATGAAAAATAGTGGCTATATTCATTATGAATCTGTCTAATTGCTTTAAAGTTATAGTCGTGATATTGCTGGGGGGGGTGTTCTGAAATTAGAACATATTAAACTCCAATTATGCATAATGTCACGGATCACAGAGGTATGATGTATTAAGGAATCATTAAGATTTAAATACCCTCTATATGGGCATGACAATTATTATAGAATATATACTGTAATGACCTGACTAGATCATAAAGGAACAATTGTCCAGACAGAGGGTTGAGTTTACGAATTGACGGTTTATTAACCCAACTTTACACAGGCTACTGTTTTGCCATAGCCCACGCCAAATAAACGAAAGATACCCCACAAGCCAACCGTGACCTTCTCTTGTGAAGGCCAGACGTAAGAGAGAGAACAAAGGCTAAACCTGGTCTTAACTTCCAATGCTCCATCCCCCTGCCCAACCCCCCTCCACGCCACTCCGCCAACCGCCAGGATGCCCGGCATCAGAACATTCGAGGCATTCCCGTGATTGGCAGATAGCAGGTTGATTGGCATGTCGGACCCCGCGAACACTGGGTACTGGTAAGTACAACACAACCACCTTCTAGCCTAACACATAACACACAGCTGTCTGTGCGGGTCACTACACAGCCCCCCCACCACAAAGTCCCTCGTCCCCGAGGGAACAAACAAAGTCTCTGAAGCGACCCGGAGGTCTCCTTTACCTGCGTGGCCGTGATGGTCGCGGAGTGCCCCTCTGGGAACCAGGGGATGAAGGCAGGGATATGGGGGACAAGGAAGCAGGAACGGGTAATACAGTCCGTGGCTCTGGGGAACCACGCGGTGACACAGGGAGGGAGACAGGGGGAGTGGGCTGTCTGGAGCCTTGTCTGCGGCACCTGGGGGTGGGTGCCTGGAGAATGTCATTGCCAGAGAGGGGAATTGTGGGGGTCACTGGGGTTTGGGGAGAAGAGGACCCTCTGTATGGGTCTAACCTGTCCCGGTGCAGTGTCACCTTTCTCCCCCTGGGAGGAAGCTGCACCCGGTAAACAACCTCCCCTACCCTCTCCAGGACACTGCAGGGTCCCACCCAGTGACTGTCCAACTTGGGGCATCTGCTTTTTTTCCTTAGGGGGCTGTAGACCCAGACCAGCTCCCCAGCCACAAAGTGCCTTCCCCGGGTGTGCACGTCATAGTTCCTCTTCTGCCTCACACCTGCATTCACCAGCTGCTCTTTGGCAAAGGTGTGGGCTGTCTCCAGGCGGTCCTGGAGTCTCCGGGCATACTCCGGCCCCAGGGGAACATGAGGGCTATCCATACTCCGACGAAACGCCATCTCCGCAGGGGTGCGGATCTCTCTCCCCAGCATGAGGAGGGCAGGCGTGCAGGAGGTGGAGTCTTGGACAGAGGAGCGGCATGCCATGAGGACCATAGGCAGGTGCTTGTCCCAGTCATGCTGGTGTTTGGACGAGACGACGGCCAGCTGCTGTCCAAGCGTTTTGTTGAAGCGCTCCACAAGGCCATCACTTTGAGGATGGAGAGGAGTAGTGCGGGTCTTGTGCATACCAAGCCTCTCACACATGGTGGCGAACACACGGGACTCAAAGTTTCTGCCTTGTTCGCTGTGGATGAACTCTGCAGCTCCAAACCTGCTGAACATCCCCGCTGTCAGGGCATCGGCGATGGTCTCTGCCTCCTGGTCAGGCAGAGCATAGGCCTCGGGCCATTTTGTGAAATAGTCCATGGCCGTGAGCACCCAGCGGTTTCCACTGTCTGTGGTGGGGAACGGCCCAACTACATCCACTCCCACCCTCTCCATGGGAGTCCCCACTGGGAACTGTTGGAGCTGAGCATGAGAGCGGCCTGGGGGGTCCTTTCTCGCTGTGCAGTTGTCACAGCGGCGACAAAAGTCCTCACATCCCTCTTGTGCTGCCCCCAGTTAAAGCCCTGACGGAGGCGGCGGAGTGTTTTTCTGACCCCAAAGTATCCAGTCCCCACCCCCCCATGAGTACTCTGGAGGACAGCCTCCCACAATGCTTTTGGGACCACCACCTGCCACGTCTCCTCTCCCGTAGCTGACTCCTTCCCTTCCATGCCCGCTGTAGCACGCCATCAGCCAGCCGCAGTCTCTCAAACTTTGACCACAACCCTTTGGTCGCGAGTGAGAGCGCTGTCACCTCTTCCTATGGTGACCTCACCTGCACCTCTACCCACAGTAGCACTGGCTGTAGGTCTGTGTCCCGTCCCTGCTGCTGCCCCCATTCAGCCACGTTGACAGTCTGCAGCTCACAGCAGACAGGCCCGCTCGCCCAACACACTGTGGCACAGACCCCCTCCTCTGCACACAGCTCTCTCTCCCGTCCCTCTCTCCGCTCACAGTGGCGGCAGCCGTCTGCAGTACAAGGACGACGGGACATGGCGTCGGCGTTGGAGTGGTGTGCCCCTGCCCTGTGCACCACTGCGAAGTCATATGGCTGAAGCTCCTCCAACCAGCGTGCCACCTGCCCCTCTGGCTCTCTGAAAGACATGAGCCACTGGAGAGCAGAGTGGTCAGTCCTTAAAGTAAAGGGCAGGCCACCCAGGTAGTACTTGAAGTGTTTGATGGAAGCCACAACAGCCAAGAGCTCCCGGCGGGTGACACAGTAGCCACGCTCATGTTTGTCAAATGTTTTGCTGAAGTACGCCACCACTCTCTCCCCCTCTGACCCCACCTGGGCCAGCACCCCACCCATGCCCACATTGCTCGCGTCTGTGTCCAGGATAAAGGGCAAGGTGAGGTCAGGGGGGGCGAGCACGGGGGCCTCGATCAGTGCACGTTTGAGGGTGTTGAACGCCTCCTCACAGTCCACTGTCCAAGTGAAAGCCTTGTCCTTCGGCAGCAGGCGGTTCAGGGGAGCAGCGACCCTCCTGTAGTACGAGGCCAGGCCCAGGAAGCTCTTCAGCTGACTCTGGTCGGTGGGGGTGGGCCAGTCTCTGACAGCCCCCACCTTGTCCTCCATGTTGCTGATCCCCTCCTTCCCCACTTGGTGGCCCAAGAAGGACACCTAGCCAGCTAGCCCCGAATAGCAGCACAGTAGAAACTATTACACTCAACGGAATGACTTGATTAGTGTAGTGTCAACAACGCAGACACTGCCAGCTAGCCTACATAGTCAACAACGCAGCCTCTGCCAGCTAGCCTACTTCAGCAGTACTGTATCATTTGAATCATTTTAGTCAATAAGATTCTTGCTACGTAAGCTTAACTTTCTGAACACTCGAGACGTGTAGTCCACTTGTCATTCCAATCTCCTTTGCATTAGCGTAGCCTCTTGTGTAGCCTGTCAACTATGTGTCTGTCTATCCCTGTTCTCTCCTCTCTGCACAGACCATACAAACGCTCCACACCGCGTGGCCGCGGCCACCCTAATCTGGTGGTCCCAGCGCGCACGACCCACGTGGAGTTCCAGGTCTCCGGTAGCCTCTGGAACTGCCGATCTGCGGCCAACAAGGCAGAGTTCATCTCAGCCTATGCCTCCTCCAGTCCCTCGACTTCTTGGCACTGACGGAAACATGGATCACCACAGACAACACTGCTACTCCTACTGCTCTCTCTTCGTCTGCCCACGTGTTCTCGCACACCCCGAGAGCTTCTGGTCAGCGGGGTGGTGGCACCGGGATCCTCATCTCTCCCAAGTGGTCATTCTCTCTTTCTCCCCTTACCCATCTGTCTATCGCCTCCTTTGAATTCCATGCTGTCACAGTTACCAGCCCTTTCAAGCTTAACATCCTTATCATTTATCGCCCTCCAGGTTCCCTCTGAGAGTTCATCAATGAGCTTGATGCCTTGATAAGCTCCTTTCCTGAGGACGGCTCACCTCTCACAGTTCTGGGCGACTTTAACCTCCCCACGTCTACCTTTGACTCATTCCTCTCTGCCTCCTTCTTTCCACTCCTCTCCTCTTTTGACCTCACCCTCTCACCTTCCCCCTACTCACAAGGCAGGCAATACGCTCGACCTCATCTTTACTAGATGCTGTTCCTCCACTAACCTCATTGCAACTCCCCTCCAAGTCTCCGACCACTACCTTGTATCCTTTTCCCTCTCGCTCTCATCCAACACTTCCCACACTGCCCCTACTCGGATGGTATCGCGCCGTCCCAACCTTCGCTCTCTCTCCCCCGCTACTCTCTCCTCTTCCATCCTATCATCTCTTCCCTCTGCTCAAACCTTCTCCAACCTATCTCCTGATTCTGCCTCCTCAACCCTCCTCTCCTCCCTTTCTGCATCCTTTGACTCTCTATGTCCCCTATCCTCCAGGCCGGCTCGGTCCTCCCCTCCCGCTCCGTGGCTCGACGACTCATTGCGAGCTCACAGAACAGGGCTCCGGGCAGCCGAGCGGAAATGGAGGAAAACTCGCCTCCCTGCGGACCTGACATCCTTAACTCCCTCCTCTCTACATTTTCCTCTTCTCTCTCTGCTGCTAAAGCCACTTTCTACCACTCTAAATTCCAAGCATCTGCCTCTAACCCTAGGAAGCTCTTTGCAACCTTCTCCTCCCTCCTGAATCCTCCCCCCCTCCTCCCCTCTCTGCAGATGACTTCGTCAACCATTTTGAAAAGAAGGTTGACGACATCCGATCCTCGTTTGCTAAGTCAAACGACACCGCTGGTTCTGCTCACACTGCCCTACCCTGTGCTCTGACCTCTTTCTCCCCTCTCTCTCCAGATGAAATCTCGCGTCTTGTGACGGCCGGCCGCCCAACAACCTGCCCGCTTGACCCTATCCCCTCCTCTCTTCTCCAGACCATTTCCGGAGACCTTCTCCCTTACCTCACCTCGCTCATCAACTCATCCCTGACCGCTGGCTACGTCCCTTCCGTCTTCAAGAGAGCGAGAGTTGCACCCTTCTGAAAAAACCTACACTCGATCCCTCCGATGTCAACAACTACAGACCAGTATCCCTTCTTTCTTTTCTCTCCAAAACTCTTGAACGTGCCGTCCTTGGCCAGCTCTCCCGCTATCTCTCTCAGAATGACCTTCTTGATCCTAATCAGTCAGGTTTCAAGACTAGTCATTCAACTGAGACTGCTCTTCTCTGTATCACGGAGGCGCTCCGCACTGCTAAAGCTAACTCTCTCTCCTCTGCTCTCATCCTTCTAGACCTATCGGCTGCCTTCGATACTGTGAACCATCAGATCCTCCTCTCCACCCTCTCCGAGTTGGGCATCTCCGGCGCGGCCCACGCTTGGATTGCGTCCTACCTGACAGGTCGCTCCTACCAGGTGGCGTGGCGAGAATCCGTCTCCACACCACGTGCTCTCACCACTGGTGTCCCCCAGGGCTCTGTTCTAGGCCCTCTCCTATTCTCGCTATACACCAAGTCACTTGGCTCTGTCATAACCTCACATGGTCTCTCCTATCATTGCTATGCAGACGACACACAATTAATCTTCTCCTTTCCCCCTTCTGATGACCAGGTGGCGAATCGCATCTCTGCATGTCTGGCAGACATATCAGTGTGGATGACGGATCACCACCTCAAGCTGAACCTCGGCAAGACGGAGCTGCTCTTCCTCCCGGGAAGGACTGCCCGTTCCATGATCTCGCCATCACGGTTGACAACTCCATTGTGTCCTCCTCCCAGAGCGCTAAGAACCTTGGCGTGATCCTGGACAACACCCTGTCGTTCTCAACTAACATCAAGGCGGTGGCCCGTTCCTGTAGGTTCATGCTCTACAACATCCGCAGAGTACTGACCCTGCCTCACACAGGAAGCGGCGCAGGTCCTAATCCAGGCACTCGTCATCTCCCGTCTGGATTACTGCAACTCGCTGTTGGCTGGGCTCCCTGCCTGTGCCATTAAACCCTACAACTCATCCAGAACGCCGCAGCCCGTCTGGTGTTCAACCTTCCCAAGTTCTCTCCACGTCACCCCGCTCCTCCGCTCTCTCCACTGGCTTCCAGTTGAAGCTCGCATCCGCTACAAGACCATGGTGCTTGCCTACGGAGCTGTGAGGGGAACGGCACCTCAGTACCTCCAGGCTCTGATCAGGCCCTACACCCAAACAAGGGCACTGCGTTCATCCACCTCTGGCCTGCTCGCCTCCCTACCACTGAGGAAGTACAGTTCCCGCTCAGCCCAGTCAAAACTGTTCGCTGCTCTGGCCCCCCAATGGTGGAACAAACTCCCTCACGACGCCAGGACAGCGGAGTCAATCACCACCTTCCGGAGACACCTGAAACCCCACCTCTTTAAGGAATACCTAGGATAGGATAAAGTAATCCCTCTCACCCCCTAAAAGATTTAGATGCACTACTGTTCCACTGGATGTCATAAGGTGAATGCACCAATTTGTAAGTCGCTCTGGATAAGAGCGTCTGCTAAATGACTTAAATGTAAATGTAAATGTAATGAAGTGGCACTTCTCGGGGTGGAGCTTCAGACCTGCGGCAGCCACCCTCTCCAGCACACACCGTAGTGCCCCCAGGGCTGACTGGAAGGAGCTGCCATGGGCCAGGATGTCATCAAGGTATACCAGACACTGCTGTCGGGGGCTGCCATCCAGCACCCTGTCCATCAAACGCTCAAAGTAGCTGGAGCGTTGCACAGGCCGAAGCACAGGACCTTGAACTGTCAGTGTCCTCTGTTAGTGGAGAATGCAGTTTTGGCTCTGGCCTCTGGGGAGAGGGGTACCTGCCAGTAGCCACTGCGGAGGTCTAGTGAGGAGAACCAGGAGGACCCCCTAACCAGGTCCAGCGACTCATCGATACGTGGTATGGGTCCTTCCTGGTTACCTCATTCAGCTGCTTGTAGTCCGCACAGAACCTCAGCTTTCCCCCCTTCTTCGGAACCATGATGACTGGCGCCGCCCAGGGGCTGTCTGAGGGCTCGATGAAGTCTGACCGCTGCATCTCCAACAAAGCCTTGTCTGCCGCCTCCTGACATGCCAGCGGGATACGGCGGGGACGCATCTTGATGGGTCGAGCATCACCTGTGTCGATCTCATGCTGCACCAGATGAGTCTGACCCACCTCTTCCTCACTCAGCGCAAAGCTGCCTCTGAATTCAAACAGCAACTGCCACAACCGTTCCTGCTGCTCGGGGGTCAAGACCAACACCGTTCCTCCCCCATATCTCACTCATTGCAGACAGTGTCCTCTCCTCTCCCATCTGGGTTAGCTGAGCTGGGGGGGTGCGGCCCGGGCTTACAGAGGGCTGTGTCGTGAAGGTAGCTGGGGGAATGTAACACACAGCCGTAGGTGACAGGGGAGCTGGGGAAAAGTCATACACAGATGTGGGGGAGGGGGGGAAGCCATGAGTCTCTGCTGCTTTAACTGTTGGAGTAAAGGGTTTGTTGGGTTGTGTGAATGTGACATTAGGGGGGCGCCATGGTGACTGACGGCCCTCCCTGGAAGCTCAATGTGCCCCCATTTAGGTCTAACTGGCAGCCTGTGTTCCTAAGAAGGTCCAACCCCAGTATACAAGGGTCCTGCACCGCCACCAACCACACAGGATGACGCACAGACCTGCCCCCTACTGTCAGTCATTATTCCCTTCCCTTTCATGGGTGCCAGCTCACCTGTGACTGTGCGGAGCTGCACAGTTGTGGGCTCACACTGAGTCCAACCTGGCACAATATCTGGCCTCACCAGGGACCAGTGGACCCAGTGTCCACCGGGGCAGAGCAGGGCACCCCCTCCACAGTGACAGGGACATGACAAAAGTCCCCAACACAGGTCCGGCCCACCACAACAACAGGCTGCAACTTCTGGGGGAAGTGGAGCCTTGCTTCCCCTCTGTGCCGGTGGGCTCCTCCTGAAGAAGATGGTGGTTGGGATAGAAAGCCAGGGGTCCGCAATACCCGATCTATGCGGACCCCGAGCCGTTTCCCTGAGCTCTGGGGGACATGGGGCAATCTCAGCGCAGATGGCCTGGCTGGCCACAACTCCACCCCAGCAGACCCTGGGACCAGGGCATGTGTTTCGTGCAGCCTGTAGCGACACAGCACAAAGTTCTGTCATTGAGTTCTGTCATTTCAGCCACCCATGCAGGCTTTTCCGGCTCCGGACTGCTCTGCCCCCCAGCTCGCACAGAGGGTCTGTCTCCCTGCACCCCCACCAAAGCCCCAGCTGAAGCCCCAGCCCACACCAGCTCCCTCTCCAAAGCCATCTCCAAGGCTATCTGCAATGACTCAGGATGAGCCAGCTGGGTCTGTATGCGCAGCTCCGTAGGAGAGAGCGCCCGTATGAACTGGTGCCGTGATAGCTCGCTCTGCACGGAGGGGGGTATGTGAGCATATGCCCGCAGAGAGAAGCTCTCAATGTCATTAGCTAGCACCCGTAGAGGCTCTCCAGGCTGCCTGCGTCTATTACTCAGTTCGGAGCGCAGCAGCCCGGGCTGTACACACTGTCCATAGCGCCTCCTCAGTGCTTCCACTAAAGCACCATAATCCTGTCTGTCCTCTGGGCTAATCAATATCAAACAGGCCAGAGCATCATCCGTGAGGCATAAAGCCAACTGCAGTGCCCTTTCTTCATCCGACCGCCCCCTAAAATGAACTAACAGTTCAAACTGAGCATGAAAAGCTTCCCAATCCGCCTTACCGGAATACTTCGGGGTCTTAACAGATACGGACGCAGCCAGGAACTGGGCGCCACCATGTTTGTTTACATCCTGAGCCCCAGATTCCTCGTCCCGCCGCGTCGACGTCACACCTTCGGTCCGCCCACCAGAATCCTCAACGAAACACAGTCGACGAAGGACTCATGCCCACTTCAGCCGCCATCACTCTAACGTCCTCCCTCAAGCGGCCTCTGGGCTCCGACGCCCTGGCGGTCTCCTCAGTCAGATCCTCCGACGTCCATGCACACGCACCTCCTTGGCCATAATCGTCCCCTGACTCCCCCTTCACTTTCGGATTCCCTCGCAGTATTGTCAGCCCCCGTTCTCACCTACGGTAGCTAGCCACAGAAGTCAGCTAGCTAGCTGGCTAACTTTTATCAACGTTTTTACTTCTGACACCAATGTAATGACCTGACTAGATCATAAAGGAACACTTGTCCAGACAGAGGGTTGAGTTTAGGAATTGACGGTTTATTAACCCAACTTTACACAGACTACTGTTTGGCCGTAGCCCACACCAAATAAATGAAAGATACCCACCAAGCCAACCGTGACCTTCTCTTGTGAAGGCCAGACGTAAGAGAGAGAACAAAGGCTAAACCTGGTCTTAACTTCCAATGCTCCATCCCCCTGCCCAACCCCCCTCCACGCCACTCCGCCAACCGCCAGGATGCCCGGCATCAGAACATTCCAGGCATTCCCGTGATTGGCAGATAGCAGGTTGATTGGCATGTCGGACCCTGCGAACACTGGGTACTGGTAAGTACAACACAACCACCTACTAGCCTAACACATAACACAGCTGTCTGTGCGGGTCGCTACAATACTTTAGATCACATGTATTAAACTCATTCCATAGGGCCGAGGGTCTACGGGTTTTCGCTCCACCCTTGTACTTGACTGATGAATTAAGGTCACAAATTAGTAATGAACTCCCCTCACCTGGTTGTCTAGGTCTTAGTTGAAAGGAACAACCAAAGAAAAAGAAAAAAAGCATACACGCGGCCCTCCGTGGAATGAGTTTGAAACCACTGCTTTAGATTATCTCTCTACATGCGATGTGAGAACATCATAAACAATGTGAGGTCATTCACTAGCCTACATGATACAATGTCAGTAACTTGGGGGGGACACAAACACTCCAGAAATGTAGCTGTTTGTTTTTCTCTGCCTTTTAATGACGTGATACACTATGTATTATGTATGCAACAATTGTTGCGCTGACGAGCATTTAAATGCATAGAGGGAAATACAAATTAACACAAATCACTTTGATAGTTGTTTTTTTCTTAATATTCAGAACATGGAGTTGTTGATACAATAAATGGAGATATAAAAATATGTATTTTCTTGGCTTTCATCCAAATAGCCTATAACATCGGCCTCAGATTAAAAACAAATCTAATGGTATTTGTTAAGGTTTTAGATCAGTGGTAGGCTATCCAATTCCCAATGTGTATTTTTAACTTTTCATTCTCGTCATTGGTATAGAATTCCCATTGTACTGGGATGTTTCTCCTCTCTTGGTGGCCTAAAGGGTTAAATCCCCTGACGTCCTACCATAGACCTAAAATATATTAAGTATTGCCTCTCTCTGTGGAACACTGCATTAAGCAGACATTTTGGATTGGATTAATGGTCTTGCGATGGGCAGGCCCCACGTGGCTGGAAGACACTTATCACACCATTCTTCCCCCAGTGTGCACACAGGCACAAACACACACACACATACACACACACACACTGAGGCAGACCGCAATATACATGATGTTGGGAGTGATTGAGGAGATTGCTGCCTGGCTGAGTGTGTGTGTGTGTGTGTGTGTGTGTGTGTGTGTGTGTGTGTGTGTGTGTGTGTGTGTGTGTGTGTGTGTGTGGTACAGTCTCACATCCCATCATCTCGCAACCAAGTCCTGACACGCCATCCATTCACATAGAATCAATGCCCTGTCAATAGCAGAAATTGATTTGGAGGATGTTGCGGAATATGATATTCAGACCCTACCGTGTCTGATTTGTACCCAGTTGTAGTGTACTAGTATGCACTTGGACTATGAATGCACGACAAGGTCAATGAGTCACGCAGAAAGAGGGACTGGGAGAGAGGAGGTACAGTATCATGACGCATAAGGAGGGTGGTTAAGTATAAGATGCCATCTGACTGAAGGTGACTGTAGAGGTGTGTCAAGTGTGGGTGATTCAGTCTACCCTTTGAATATGTTGAGTAAGATTTATGAAGGACATACAAGAACCTTCACTGAAGGACTCTTTCAAAAACAAGCAAATGTATGTCTAATCCAAATTGTTCCTTGAAATGTAACTTAGTCACGGAACCCCCTTTTTAGGCTATAATTGTTATTTCTGGTTAGAAGTTTCTGTGACAGATGATCAACTGGGCCTCCATGCTACATAGATACAACTTTTACTCATACATTAGGGATTCAATTCGTTTTACTGCATCCCTGCATTTCCCTAGTGAAGCTCCCAGGGCCACATTTCAACACCACAGCCACAGATAGCCTATCATAAAAACCCTAGGCTCTATTAAACAGGCCTGCAACACCAACACAAACAAGTAATTGAAATCGCCAGACACAATCTAGAAAAGCCATGGCTTTTTATATAGTTACAGTATCTGCCAAAACATTCCCTTCATAAAAGTAGCTCTTGAAAAAGGAAGTTGTCCAATACATGATTTACATATAGGCTGCGTTTAGACAGGCAGCCTAATTTCGATATTTTTTCCACTTATTGGTCTTTTGACCAATCACATGAGATCCTTACACATCAGATATTTTGTTTAAAAGATCAGAATTGGACTGCCTGTCTAAACACAGCCAAATGGATCTTTTTCTAAAGGGGTAAGGGGAGTGGTGACTAGAATAAAGGGAAAAGGAAGAACTGAAGTCTTGGGAAAAAAATTGAAAGTCTCCAGCTCCAGGAAAAGCTAGAAAAGACAAGAGATCAAGTGAATGGTTCTTTTCTTTCCACTTTGTGGAGTCTCAAACAGAGAGTTCTATTGAATAGAGATGTTTCCCGTATTACAGCCTTTATTTGGTATTCACCCTCTGTGGGGCTCTGCCGGGTTCAATAATCAGGTCAGGAGCAATCAGTTGGCAGTGACTCATTGAGAAGAGTTCAACAGCTGAGTTCAACACTTTCAATTTCCACTGTTTTGGGATGTTTGTTTCTAGGAAAGATTAATTGCCCGACCGTCCAAATCCATAACAATATGAGGTTTCAAACCCAAAGTCAGACTTTGGGAGAATCAGAAGCCCAATTGCTATGAATGAAAAGTCACGAAAGTAGGCTTGACCGTGGGTGGTTCAGCTAACACCCCCCGTTCCAATTCATGATTCAAATTTCAATTCCTTTCTTCTAAATTGGCTCAGTTTGAATTGAATCGAACCCAATGCCTGGTGAATACAGTGAGACATTGGGACATGGATAATTGGATTATCCGTTTAAACAGAACTGAGAGACCCAGGTTTTATGGCAATGAGAGATCTCCCCTAATGAACCAAGCCAGAGCTTAGCAATGATGTCATCCAGCTAAAACCCAAAGCCTCAGTCATAAAAATTATATATGTACCGTAGCTTTTACAACAAGGACCCACTGAAGCCAGCCAATAGAATATAGAATATATCATCAGAGAGACTTTCTTGTTCAACACACTGAATGGTGTTAGAATACCAGATCGTTTAAAAAAAATAATTATTACCTTGTGGAAAGATACTTTTTTTTGTTGATGAAAGTTTTCACATTTGGGTGATCTTGAAGAAGGTTCGTTTTGCCACACTGTGCAGTTCAGGAGCAACCCACCTGTACATGATCAAGCCCTTATTGTACTCTCCTTAATCAACTTAGGCTTCCAAATGTATGTTTTCTTTTAGGGTGCTTAATTGGACTATAGAGCTGCCATTGTAAATGGTTGTTCATTTAGTTCAACTTATTACAGTTGTATTTATTTCAACTTCTTACATTTCAGTTTGATTTAGTTCAACTTAATTCAGTTCCGAAGTGCCCTGCTAACAAGAAAGAACAAAGGGACTGAAGATGAGCCATCCACCATCAGAAAAAAAAAGCAGTCTGTCAACACAGCTCAAGACTAAACTTCCTAGCACTCATCAACATCATCTGCTGCTGAAAAGTTTTTTTGGAGGAACCCAGGTAAGAGAGGGAAAAATATCACTCTTAATCCATTTGAGGGATTAGATGAGCGACTACTTTAAAAGCTTTCACTACCGGGGCTGAAATATTAATATTTTGCTGCAGACTGAACATTACCGGGAGTCTTCGGAGTGAAGCAATGATAATTATTAATGACTCTTACTTCAGAAGCCCACTGTACTGAAAGCGGAAAGCATAGCCTCAAATTTGGACTCACCAGACTAGAACAGAACAATCTGTTATGGGATCACAGTTTCAGATCTTGCAGTTGTGACTTTTTGGGAATTGTTTACCTCAACCCTGCTCCTCTGATGACTTTTTCACGAACCAAGTGTCTTTTAAAAATGATAGGACAGATGCCTGGCTTTTATTTCAATAGGCGCATCAGTCTCTCGCTCTGTTGCACTGATGCTGGGATGTCCTTTCAAAGATCGTAGAACTGGGCAGGGTTTATGACTTTGTGGCTGTGGTAACTAGTGACGTTCTGCCTTCGTACATTTGGGACAACGACTCCCCTTGTTAGAGTGGAGACATGAGCACCTCATCATTATATACAGATTGCTGGCTATAGACCTTTTTTTTTATTGTTTGCTACCAATGATTTATATTTACACTAGATGGCTAACTGGTGGCTCTGTTTTGAAGGCAATGTGCCTCCATCTTGGCACTTCCTCACCATAATAAAAAATATTTTGGAAGCTTAAGAAATGCATATATTTCTGTATGCATTTGTTTTTGCCACGTTTGTTTTGTTACAGACACCTTAATGCATACTTTTAAATCATATTATGTGAGCTAAACATATAAATATAAAAAAAATGATTTTTCCTTAGTGTAGTTTTTTGAAAGTTCTAAAGTTACTGTCCCAACTACAACAAAAAACGACTTAAACACATGAAATGTTGTCCTTGAAACATTCCTATGGAGGACTGTTTCTTCTGGGGAGTGCCAATATGGTCGACTGGTGGCTTCTAAGCCTCTCATTGGCCATTACTTGCCATCTGTAATCCAGGGTTTATTTACATTATTGTTTGCTACCAAGTTGATTTCACAGGTGTGGTGAGTTAGATAATTAGTGTGCTGCTCAGCCTTGCTTTCAGTGTGCCTAAGTAGTAGCTCTAATCATGTTCTATTTTATGCAGCTCTATGTCTATGTACAAAGTGTACTTGACTAAGTATGGTAATTTAAAGTAATGAATGCAATAAACTTAAATCAAGTTTTTGACAGTATTGCCTTGTCTAATTAACATTGTAAAGTTCAGCTAATTAAATGTACATTCTCGTTTGTTAATCGTTGTGTTGAGCTTTAGGAGCAAAGATAGAAATGCTCTCCTTTTCTCTCAGCTCAGGATTGAACTCTTTTACAACTGTCTCCATGTTGACCTTAGCTGTCCTGATTGACTCTTTAGTCCGAGTAAAGGTCAGAGTTACAGTAGGCTCTTTTTAGAGCTGGAAAAGTGGTAATTCCTGGTTATGCTGTTTAGTGTTTAGGCCTAGTCTTCACTGCAGTAGGAACCCTATTGAGTGGGAGCTATTAAATATTGCCCAGTCAGACGATTATTACTGTTTCAGCTGGTTGGAAGGCATTATTAGGTAGGTGATGTTGTCAAATTGCAGGGAAGTAGAATTGAGAAATTGCCCCGTTATTAAATAAAATAAATGTTTGGCTCCATGATATCGTCCAACAATGTGTACGACACCATCTTGTCTATGTCCAATCTTCTCTCATTGTTACGTTACAGCCTTATTCTAAAATATATATATATATTTTTAAATCCTTATCAATCTACACACAATACCCCATGATGACAAAGCAAAAACAAGTTTTAAGAAATGTTTGCAAATTTATTAAAAATCAAAAACAGAAAAAACGTATTGAAGTAAGTATTCAGACCCTTTGCCATGAGACTTGAAATTGAGCTCAGGTGCATCCAGTTTCCATTGATCATCCTTGAGATGTTTCTACAACTTGATTGAAGTCCACCTGTGGTAAATTCAATTGATTGGACACGACTTGGAAAGGCACACACCTGTCGATATAAGGTCCCACAGTTGACAATGCACGTCAGATCAAAACCAAGTCATGAGGTTGAAGGAATTGTCCGTAGACCTCTGAGACAGGATTGTGTCAAGGCACAGATCTAGGGAAGTGTACCAACAATTGTCTGAAGCATTGAAGTTCCCCAAGAACACAGTAGCCCCCATCATTATTAAATGGAAGAAGTTTGGAACCACCAAGACTTCCTAGAGCTGGCCGCCTGGCCAAACTGAGCAATCAGGGGAGAATGCCTTGGTCAGGTAGGTGACCAAGAACCCGATGGTCACTCTGACAGAGCTCCAGAGTTCCTCTGTGGAGATGGGATAACCTTCCAGAAGGACAATCATCTCTGCAGCACTCCCCCAATCAAGCCTTTGTGATAGAGTGGTCAGACGGAAGCCACTCTTCTGTAAAAGGCACATGACAACCCGCTTGGAGTTTGCCAAAAGCCACCTAAAGACTCCCGGACCATGAGAAACAAGATTCTCCAGTCTGATGAAACCGAGATTGAACTCTTTAGCCTGAATGCCAAGTGACACATTGCAGGAATCCTGGCACCATCCCTACGGTGAAGCATGGTGGTAGCAGCACGTGGCTTCGGGACAAGTCTCTGAATGTCCTCGAGTGTCCCAGCCAGAGCCCGGACTTGAATCTGATCAAACATCTCTGGAGAGACTTGAAAATACTGTAGCTGTGCAGCAACGCTCCCCATCCAATCTGACAGCACTTGAGAGGATCTAAGAATGGGAGAAACTCCCCAAATACTTGTGCCAAGCTTGTAGAATCATACCCAAGAACACTCAAGGCTGTAATCACTATCAATGCCAACGGTGCTTCAACAAAGTACTGAATGAGTCTGAATACTTATGTAAATAGCCTCAGCAGTACTGTATCATTTTAATCATTTTAGTCAATTAGATTCTTGCTACGTAAGCTTAACTTTCTGAACATTCGAGACGTGTAGTCCACTTGTCATTCCAATCTCCTCTGCATTAGCGTAGCCTCTTCTCTAGCCTGTCAACTATGTGTCTGTCTATCCCTGTTCTCTCCTCTCTGCACAGACCATACAAACGCTCCACACCGCATGGCCGCGGCCACCCTAATCTGGTGGTCCCAGCGCGCACGACCCACGTGGAGTTCCAGGTCTCCGGTAGCCTCTGGAAATGCCGATCTGCGGCCAACAAGGCAGAGTTCATCTCAGCCTATGCCTCCCTCCAGTCCCTCGACTTCTTGGCTCTGACGGAAACATGGATCACCACAGACAACACCGCTACTCCTACTGCTCTCTCTTCGTCCGCCCACGTGCTCTCGCACACCCGAGAGCTTCTGGTCAGCGGGGTGGTGGCACCGGGATCCTCATCTCTCCCAAGTGGTCATTCTCTCTTTCTCCCCTTACCCATCTGTCTATCGCCTCCTTTGAATTCCATGCTGTCACAGTTACCAGCCCTTTCAAGCTTAACATCCTTATCATTTATCGCCCTCCAGGTTCCCTCGGAGAGTTCATCAATGAGCTTGATGCCTTGATAAGCTCCTTTCCTGAGGACGGCTCACCTCTCACAGTTCTGGGCGACTTTAACCTCCCCACGTCTACCTTTGACTCATTCCTCTCTGCCTCCTTCTTTCCACTCCTCTCCTCTTTTGACCTCACCCTCTCACCTTCCCCCTACTCACAAGGCAGGCAATACGCTCGACCTCATCTTTACTAGATGCTGTTCTTCCACTAACCTCATTGCAACTCCCCTCCAAGTCTCCGACCACTACCTTGTATCCTTTTCCCTCTCGCTCTCATCCAACACTTCCCACACTGCCCCTACTCGGATGGTATCGCGCCGTCCCAACCTTCGCTCTCTCTCCCCGCTACTCTCTCCTCTTCCATCCTATCATCTCTTCCCTCTGCTCAAACCTTCTCCAACCTATCTCCTGATTCTGCCTCCTCAACCCTCCTCTCCTCCCTTTCTGCATCCTTTGACTCTCTATGTCCCCTATCCTCCAGGCCGGCTCGGTCCTCCCCTCCCGCTCCGTGGCTCGACGACTCATTGCGAGCTCACAGAACAGGGCTCCGGGCAGCCGAGCGGAAATGGAGGAAAACTCGCCTCCCTGCGGACCTGGCATCCTTTCACTCCCTCCTCTCTACATTTTCCTCCTCTGTCTCTGCTGCTAAAGCCACTTTCTACCACTCTAAATTCCAAGCATCTGCCTCTAACCCTAGGAAGCTCTTTGCCACCTTCTCCTCCCTCTTGAATCCTCCTCCCCCCTCCTCCCTCTCTGCAGATGACTTCGTCAACCATTTTGAAAAGAAGGTCGACGACATCCGATCCTCGTTTGCTAAGTCAAACGACACCGCTGGTTCTGCTCACACTGCCCTACCCTGTGCTCTGACCTCTTTCTCCCCTCTCTCTCCAGATGACATATCGCGTCTTGTGACGGCCGGCCGCCCAACAACCTGCCCGCTTGACCCTATCCCCTCCTCTCTTCTCCAGACCATCTCCGGTGACCTTCTCCCTTACCTCACCTCGCTCATCAACTCATCCCTGACCGCTGGCTACGTCCCTCCCGTCTTCAAGAGAGCGAGAGTTGCACCCCTTCTGAAAAAACCTACACTCGATCCCTCCGATGTCAACAACTACAGACCAGTATCCCTTCTTTCTTTTCTCTCCAAAACTCTTGAACGTGCCGTCCTTGGCCAGCTCTCCTGCTATCTCTCTCAGAATGACCTTCTTGATCCAAATCAGTCAGGTTTCAAGACTAGTCATTCAACTGAGACTGCTCTTCTCTGTATCACGGAGGCGCTCCGCACTGCTAAAGCTAACTCTCTCTCCTCTGCTCTCATCCTTCTAGACCTATCGGCTGCCTTCGATACTGTGAACCATCAGATCCTCCTCTCCACCCTCTCCGAGTTGGGCATCTCCGGCGCGGCCCACGCTTGGATTGCGTCCTACCTGACAGGTCGCTCCTACCAGGTGGCGTGGCGAGAATCCGTCTCCTCACCACGTGCTCTCACCACTGGTGTCCCCCAGGGCTCTGTTCTAGGCCCTCTCCTATTCTCGCTATACACCAAGTCACTTGGCTCTGTCATAACCTCACATGGTCTCTCCTATCATTGCTATGCAGACGACACACAATTAATCTTCTCCTTTCCCCCTTCTGACGACCAGGTGGCGAATCGCATCTCTGCATGTCTGGCAGACATATCAGTGTGGATGACGGATCATCACCTCAAGCTGAACCTCGGCAAGACGGAGCTGCTCTTCCTCCCGGGGAAGGACTGCCCGTTCCATGATCTCGCCATCACGGTTGACAACTCCATTGTGTCCTCGTCCCAGAGTGTTAAGAACCTTGGCGTGATCCTGGACAACACCCTGTCGTTCTCAAATAACATCAAGGCGGTGGCCCGTTCCTGTAGGTTCATGCTCTACAACATCCGCAGAGTACGACCCTGCCTCACACAGGAAGCGGTGCAGGTCCTAATCCAGGCACTTGTCATCTCCCGTCTGGATTACTGCAACTCGCTGTTGGCTGGGCTCCCTGCCTGTGCCATTAAACCCCTACAACTCATCCAGAACGCCGCAGCCCGTCTGGTGTTCAACCTTCCCAAGTTCTCTCACGTCACCCCGCTCCTCCGCTCTCTCCACTGGCTTCCAGTTGAAGCTCGCATCCGCTACAAGACCATGGTGCTTGCCTACGGAGCTGTGAGGGGAACGGCACCTCAGTACCTCCAGGCTCTGATCAGGCCCTACACCCAAACAAGGGCACTGCGTTCATCCACCTCTGGCCTGCTCGCCTCCCTACCACTGAGGAAGTACAGTTGCCGCTCAGCCCAGTCAAAACTGTTCGCTGCTCTGGCCCCCCAATGGTGGAACAAACTCCCTCACGACGCCAGGACAGCGGAGTCAATCACCACCTTCCGGAGACACCTGAAACCCCACCTCTTTAAGGAATACCTAGGATAGGATAAAGTAATCCTTCTCACCCCCCCCAGTGGCTGTTCCACTGGATGTCATAAGGTGAAAGCACCAATTTGTAAGTCGCTCTGGATAAGAGCGTCTGCTAAATGACTTAAATGTAAATGTAAATGAGATATTTCCATTTTTTATATTCAATAAATTTGCAAACATTTCTAAAAAACAGTTTTTGCTTTGTAAGTATGGGGTAATGTGTGTAGATTGATGGGGGAAAACTATATATTTAATTCATTTTAGAATAAGGCTGTAACGTAACAAAATGTGAAAAAAGTGAAGGGGTCTGAATACTTTTCAAATGCATTGTACTTCATGGAGCAAAAATAAATAACATTATTTCGTAAATTCAAACAAACTCCTTAACTAGCCATGGAAGTTTAGAATGACATGTATTCGAAGTTGGGAATTAAGGAAGTATCGCCAATTAAAGGTTGGTCGAAAATTCTCTGTGCTACTCTTAACAGTATGTCCATAATAAGGCCTATCAGCCAGGACACCTGTTTATTGTCTATGCATAGTCACCTTACCCCTACCTACATGTACAGATTACCTCGACTAACCTGTAATACCGCACATTGACTCGGTACCGGTAGTCCCTGGATATAGCCTCATTATTTTATTGTGTTATTCTTTTACTTTAGTTTATTTAGTAAATATGTTCTTAACTCTATTTCTTGAACTGCATTGTTGGTTAAGGGCTTGTAAAGTAAGCATTTCCCAGTAAGGTCTACCTGTTGTATTCGGTGCATGTGACAAATACAATTTGATTTGTTTTGAACAGATTAATGATGGTCTGACTAGGCAATATTTTTTTATAGCTAATTGAGAGGCTGAGCTTTAGACTCGCCATCTTCTGTCATTCTTGTGAGTTTCTTGTATCCTGAAAGCTGCTATGGACAACCGTTTTTCAAGCCAAGCCGTGCTTCCTGAAAATCCCAAATGTGCAATATATCGTATATATATAAAAAATTCTGCAACCACGGGTCCTCCTCATTCCCGCCTATCACCTCCATCGGGCTACTCTGGGTCTGCTAATCCTACACACTGTGACAGTGTTTCAGTGCCCTGTTGGAGCTGAAAGAGTGACGTCTTTATTTTTCACGACCACTGGCTGTTGTTAAACCAGCAGATCGATGGATCACGATCCAAGAGCGTCAACCTGCATGTGAATGGAGTGAGGATATCCAACGCTGGTAGGTAGTCTGATAGGAAGACCCTGCACGCGACAGGTCCTGGAAACGCCAGGGCCTGGAAGTTTATTTACAACAAGCGACGAGGAGGAGTCCATATTTACAGCGAGGCGATTGAAAACTCGTTTTCAAAAAAGCCTTTTAAACAGAAATGTTAAATGTATTGACTAAAAACAAAACTGAGCTAATATGCCAAGTTGGTCCATACACACACCACCTCCTATTACCATGTACCAAACGTGTTCAATGGAGGAATTTATGCAGCAGGGTAGCAATGTCGTCATTCGTCAGGTTGAATATGCATCCTCTACTGCACGCACCTCTATGCAGTATATTTGTGATTGACCTCACATCTGAACAGAGTCACCAGCCTGAGAGAATAATTATTAGTGGAACCGAGATAATGATGTCTTTAACTTTCTACCCCCTCGCCACCCTGACAACTTTGACCCGGGGAAGAGTTTGCAAATGATATAATTGTGAAAAGTTTCATTAAGCACTAATATGAGGCATGGGCCAGAATTTAATTGCAACACGGTTGGTGTTCTTGTTGTGCCAGTCTGAGAAAAACATGTAATAAGAGATGTGTCTTACTTCTCACAAACTGTTAGCAGTGATCCCCTGTTGTGGTGCGTTGGTGAATAATTGCACAGAGAAGCGAGTCGAATATTATTGTTGCCGTCACAGCATTCTCACCTTTAGTCCCTCTTTGACCACCAATGTGAGAAACTATCACAAAATTATCCCTCAATGTTTTGGACTGTGTAATTTCACATTAACTCAATTAATAGAACAAGTGGATGTATCAATATTAATGTCTAAGGGAGGAATTTCCAGAGTGTTAATGATGCTGACTTCGCCACCTGTTTACTATGCAAGGTTGTCAACATGTAACATTTAGGTTTAATGCGTCATGTCTTGTAATTAAGTGGTGAAAATGCTAGTAGCCTGTAGAGAGATCTCATGATTTGTTTTGCATCGCAGCACCCGGCTCCACAGCTCTGTGACCGTAAGCTATCTAGCTCAGACCCAGAGTCAGGCTGTTACCAATACACATAGATCCACTCACTTGGGGTTTCCTTTGGTTTCATCAAGGGGCAGTAGTACTGGGTCTCCTGGGCATCTTCATGGCCATGCTCCTCCTAATGAATTCACTCAGAGAGTTTGTGGTTCGGAATTTTCAATGTGTTGATAATGTGTTTATTCCCTAAAGCAGACGGAGCTCTGTACATATTAAATGCATTTTGGTTTTAGTTTACTACCAAATCGTCTGAAAACCCAACACGCTAGATACACATATTGCAGTGTGTACATGGTGGAAGAAACCATGTTCCTTAAAGAGAAACAACTAAGTGTTCTATTTCCAGTGGGGCCATAACTAGAACAGTTTCAACCATGGGAATATCTCGTACACACTTGCCATATTAACATGGCCCAAAATACACACAGTAGAAAAACAAATCACCTGAAAACAGCTGATCATAACATTTCACACTACAAACGTCTTCACACCCACACATGAACCTAAATAAATAACACATTTGTTAACGCAGAGGCTTAGATTGTTGGCCAGGGCTGTGGTGTATATATGACATGCTGAGTGATTGAGTCCACTATGCATATTTATGACTAAATAGTCGCTCTGTCGGTCGGCATTGGACGATTTATCGACGGGGATCGTTGTTTTGGGTAAGGCTGCTAAAACGGCGGCTTGGCAATCTATGGCTTTATAAAAGGGCTTTGGTGAGCAAAACAGTTAATCAATCATTCTGTTTGGCTGATATATCATCAGATTGGATGCATTTTCAAGAGATCATGTTCCTCTAGCCAGCTGTAGTATTTATTGGACAAAGGTGACTCATTCATTAGCCCGGCCTGGACAATGAGATTATATTTAATCAAATTGGTTGGAAGGGCAAGGTGCCAAATCTGTGTCAGTGCGTATTTCACTGTGGCAGCCTAAATAGGGTTTTGTCAGATCGAGGTTGTTGTTTTGTTTTGTTTTGTAATGTGTGGGTTGAGAAGGAGCTAAGGGAGCAAAGGATGATGGGTAATGAGGAGGTAGAAAATGCAGCGTTCTGTGGGTTTGACACCTTGACTAAACACAGGTGTCGACAGACTTGAATTTGAGAGAACTTGGAATGGAGCAAAAGATCTATTCCGTTATTTTAGTATTCTTAGAATCTGCAGTGTGCTACATGGTGCTGCAGCCAATATGTTGCAACAACTAGTAGAGGTTTGAGTTGATCATCTGTTTAAGACCAGAAGGATCTGCATCACAGAAAAGTCCGTTATGACTTAATAGTGTTTCCACGTCATTCACTATATGCCATTGAGTACCTAAAACGTCCTACTTTTAGACATTCAGAGGATAATGGTTTACGACCTAAATTTCAATTTTGTAATTTTCATTTCATTTTTGTATTTTACTCCCTTTTTTAAAATCCCCAATTTCGATCTTGTTTCATTGCTGCAACTCCCTAACAGTCAAGGTCGAGTCATGCGTTTTCCAAAACATGACACACCAAACCATTCACTTCAACCCGGATGCCAGCTGCACCAATTTGTTGGAGGAAACACCGTTCAACTGAAGACGACATCAGCCTGCAGGCGCCCAGCCCGCCACAAGGAGTCGCTAGAGCGTGATGAGTCGCTAGAACCCTCCCCTAACATAGATGACACTGGGCCAATTGTGCGCCGCCCTATGGGACTCTCGATCACAGCCGGTTGTGACACAGCCCGGGATCGAACCCGGGTCTGTAGGGATGCCTCTAGCACTACGATGCAGTGTCTTAGACCGCTGCTCCACTCGGGAGGCACAACCTACATTTAAAAGCAAATGGGGAAACAAAAGATTTGTTTTGAACAATCATCATTCTGCAAAACTTAACCGTCATGTAGTAGCCAAAATGAAACCTTAGGGAAAACAATGCAAAACAGGCATTCCAGTAGGCCTGTCACAGAAACTACTGTTTATACATCTTCAAGAAATAGGATTGCTTGCTTGTTGATTCCACTATTGATGTGCACGGCATGGCGACACCTCGGTATACAGCCATTAATATTTTGCAGGGTTGCCATGAAATATGAGCCATTATGCACAATTTATACCTCTTATTCATCCATTGCAGTATTAAAATATATTTGAGAATACAGCTGGGGAACTGGCTTTTTAAATGGGAATGAGATGGATGGTTATTCATAACACACAAACACACACCCTCAGATCGTATATTGCATGGAAAATGGCTCATCACAAAGACTTCCGAATGAGACATGCGTCACCATAGGGTCATTGTTTAAATGGATTATGTCACCGATAATATTTCAGGTGTCTTATTATCATAAAAAGCCTAATTAATTAAAGCATGCAAATGTGCATTTGGGCAGTGGGGGGTGACACTTTTTTTTTCACTAATGAAGCAGGGGAAAAGGTGGCAGAAGTTGACAAAGTTTGTCCATTTTATTAGGTAATTATGGAAAGTTCATTAAAGATTTCTGTAAGAAAAAATAGATACTCTGGAATTGGTGAAGGCTCCGTTTAAAACGCGCACTGCATTTGACATTAGGGGGGTTGGGAAATTGCCAAGGCACTGGTAGTGTTCGGTCTTCAAATGTTTAACAAGCAATCTGCATATAAATGCTGTGAAGGCTATGCCCATGAGTCAGTGATTATGCGAGGCCAGTTGCTACCCTGGGCGGAGTGACTAGATCTGAGGGGAAAGCAAATCACCGTAGCTGCAGTGAGTTGACTAGAATATCTTTTCGCCGGAAGAAAACAACAGATAAAATCACCAGACACCATAAAAAGGTCATTTCCTAATTACATATCTGTGTTGAAATATAATGTCATCACACTTATTCTCCTGGCCAAACCCCATAACTGTATTTAAAGACATCATTGTGAATGAACTAGGTCTTAATTGACTTATTTGGTTGTCGTTAGTCGTTAGTTGCATTGAAAAGACAGGAAAAGGTTGCTAAGGGAACCAAATCCAAGACCTAAGGTACTTCCCCTCTGCTGCGGTGGTCATGAATTTTAGCCTGTAGTGTACCTTCATTAAAATGCCAGATTCCCATTCCATCCTCTTCCCTGTCGTCGCAGACAGAAAGTGATTCATATTTCAGTGATTAATATGTATTTATAAGTACCTCATCAACCACCAGCATTATAAGGACCAACCTCATAAGCCACCAGAATTATGAGGACCTAAGCATGACTCAACAAGCACAAGAACCACTGGGTCAGATATGCACAGTTTTATGACCAATAATGCTTTATGAGCTCATTACAAATAAATATTGTTTGAATCAACCCATAGTTAATGCACGCCTGGCTTGGTTTGATAGCTGTTGCGATTACACAATATAGCCATGACCTTATATCATAAAACATTGCATCATTACTCTCGTAGTTAATAACCTATATATCTGCACTAACACAATATGAAACATAGTTTTAATTTACTCCTAGCTTGACTCCTACCTATTTATATTCTGACTGCAAAAGGTGGTTTAACAAAGAAGAGGTCAGAAACCTGAAGGATTACATTAAGATTGCAGTTAATCATCTCATATCAGCCCAGAACTCCCCTGGTGTTAAACACCAAACCATTTTCAATGTTTTCTCTCCTAATGACTGTGCCTCCTCTTTGGTCAGCGGAAAGAAAGCAAGAAACTCTTAGACTGTTAATGAATATGTTATAATGAGATAAAAACAACATATTTGTAGTGTATCGATGGTAAACAATCTTGGACACGAATAACCTTTAGGAAACATATAAGTATATAATACCCCTTTCTAGCAATGTTGAATATGCATATATGTTTTTATTCCGACTTCTTATTCCATTCCCTCTCCTTGTCCCATCTCTTCTCGAGTCCTACAGTATCCTGGCTCGGTTTAAGAAAGCCCCTTGAGTACCGATAAAGAAATATTGAGAACAGAAGAATACCAAATGTAAGCACTATAAATGAATGAGAAAGAAAAATCAGTTACAAAGATTTCTTTTTATCTACTCCCCTCGCTTCTTTGACTCCCACGTCTACTCTGGACCACCATAGATAGTTATGACACTGTGCAACACATCATTTTCAACGCTAGGCATTTTTAAATAATTCACCGCTCCCTTTGCAATTTTCATGAGCTAGGTGATTACGTATAGAAATGGTACTGCGGGCGAAACAGGAAACATTTTCTCAGCAGCCAGCTCAACATGCAAACCTTTTTCAAAGCTTTATTCTAATTCGGCTGCAGTATATTCAGCAATCTAAAAAAAAATAAAAGGTCCCTCTCCGGCTCCATCTTTTAATGAGGGTCGCGACCTCTTGGCTGGTCACATGCAAAAGCAGGAAAACGATTTCTACGGGGGGGTTGAGAGGGTGCGAGGTGGGGTGCACCCATGCATAATGGCGGAATATATTTCAAGTCATTTTAAGCTACAGAGCGGTTAACGCTTGCGGTCAATATCTTCAATTGTGGAAAAACTCTTTAACCCATTTAGTGGTTGAGCTTGAGACTCCAGGCACAGTGCTGTGTTAAGCACTATCTTAAAGCTGACTTTAAATTACAAAGCATAGCATCACACGTGTTGTTTCTGTACTGGTGTCAACCTGTCACAGCTATTCATGGTAACCTAAAGTTAGCAGAATGTAGTCCATGTTTGATGAGCTGCAATTTGCAGCTGTGTTACTACAGTAGGCTACAGGACATGCCTTTGATTTGTTCTAAGCACTTCACATTTCACAACACTAAAAACAAGCATTGTTGATCTCAAGCACTCCAGTCAACAGAGTTGAATATACAGCCATTTCACTTTTATCTCTCAAGTCATATGTGTCTGTGTGTGAGTGTGCTGGCAAAATGTGTGCCTGATATAAACAGTGGTTCGCATTTAGAATAGTTAGGAACGGTCAACCTTGCTCTGTAGGGCTAGGGTAGTCCTTTAATCCCCAGGCTCCTTGACCATCCATTTCTGTCTGCAGCTCCAGCAAGAGAAAGATAGATGCACTCAATAAATGTAGTCTTGAGAAATCTGCAGGAAATGATTTAGAGTGATAAATGGGGACGTGGTGAGTTTCACTTGACATCCATTACATCATTGTTGGCAGTGATGAGCTTTTCACAAGCACAAGTGGGAGGAGGCTTAGGTATTCTTTGAAAAAACTCAATGTAGCTCTCTGAGAGCTACATGCAAAAAGTGTCTTTCGACAAGTTAAGGACCAGACTGTGTTGTATTTAATGTTAATGGTTTTATGCATGCAATGAACTAATGGCGTTAACCTCTGCACATGTGAATTTCTCATTATTTGACACGTAACAGAGATGTCACACCAGATCACTGTGTCTAGACTCCAGGACTTCTTGTGGCTTCTTTCTGAGAAACTAGACCCGTATTCCACAACATACTTCTGAGAAATGTGCAAAGCTGCAGGGCTCCAACTAGCTTGTAAGGTTTAAAGGGACCTTTTTTTGCTGGAGAGATGGGATACAGTGAGTCCATCACACAGGCTTGGAATCACAGTGGTCCTTCAAGACAGGTCACTCTAACTCTCAGGAGATAGGTAGCTGGCAGCTCTGGGTTGTTAAATCAAAGCAAGAACACAAGACCAGTAACTGACATACTGGTACAAAGGCAGGGGAGCTGTTTGGAGGGACATTTTCAATGCAGTTGCAGTATGATGGATTTCATGTTCTTTATAAGTGGTCCAAAATAGAATGTGTTAGAAAGTTATTTTCATCAAGGTATTTGTATCTGGTGAAAATGTGCTTGAAGGCTAAACAGGCAACAGGAATCAACAAAACACAATGTTCTCGTCTTTTATCGACCAAGTCATACTCTTCTTTAATGATACTTAATCACAATTTGTGTAGGATATTGTGTTTTACATGTTTGATACTAGACACAGAAGTGAAGCAGAATAAGTTGTTGTTTTTTTTAAGTGATTGACTGCTAATATTTTAGAGATGATCTGTTTATCGACCATTTCATCATTTCTAAAGTAATCATCTTCCTCAGAAATGCCTCATTTGTTATTTCATTTGACATGGTTCACAAAAGTGAAGCTCTAGAAGTAGAAAAATGTTGGTCTTGTGACCGTGCTAATATTTCAACGATGTGCTGAGAAAATGCATGTCTGGCTCAGGCTGCAGACTTTGGGGGAAGGCGTTGCTTTCTAAGGGACATATTAATTCTGCCACCAGACAGCTGTGCTTGATTGATTCAAAGTCTATTCTTAGTTGCCATTTAGCTTTAAATGATTTTCAGCTCTCGCTCTCGCTCTCTCTCTCTCTCTCTCTCTCTCTCTCTCTACATTTTTCTTGTTCTCTCTTTAACTCTCTCGCTCTCTGGTGTTCTGTCTTGTTCTCTCTCTTTGTCATTCCTTCTCTTCTCATTCTTGCTCTCTCACTCATTCAGTCTCTCCATCTCTCACTCCCTTTCTCGTTCTCTGTGGCGAAAGGCAGCTGCCTTTCCCATTGCTCAAGCATTGGACAGAACTTGTTACAGAACGGGACAAACTACTTCACCCACCAGTCAGCAGCCAGAACTCTTTCATTCAACTCTGTTAGCAATGCAAGGTGGAAAAGCTGTCTCAACCAGTTTCACTTGATTGCCGGGCCTATGCTAGAGGACGGGGAAAATGATGCAAGTTTGCAGTTCAGCTGAATTTCCTGCAAATCCCAGACATCTTATCATGGGTTGAATGGGGAAGAAGGGTTTGATAGGAGTTTTGGCACATCCAAAAGGTTTTAACCGGTCGTCTTTGGGAAATGAGCCTTTCTGACTAAAAAACTGACATTTATTCTGGAGTAGGAAGCATTAAAGCCAAGGCTTCACTGCAACTACTGTCTGACTCCGTTCCATACTGCTGATGCAGGCTCTGGAGTAGGAAGCATTAAAGCCTAGGCTTCACTACAACTACTGTCTGACTCAGTTCCATACTGCTGATGTAGGCTCTGGAGTAGGAAGCATTAAAGCCTAGGCTTCACTACAACTACTGTCTGACTCAGTTCCATACTGCTGATGTAGGCTCTGGAGTAGGAAGCATTAAAGCCTAGGCTTCACTACAACTACTGTCTGACTCAGTTCCATACTGCTGATGTAGGCTCTAGTCATAAATAGGCCGGCTGGAGCATTCTTCATTACAGTAATAGTGATTGGGACAGTACAGTTGGAGCTTTTCAAGGGGTTGATGCTGATGAAAGATTCAAAGAACAGGGAAGTAATGCACTGTGAGATCAAACTGATCATGTAGAATTTCATCACAAATGGCATTCGTTCCATGTTTGGCTCCACAGTGAAGATTCAGACATCATTTTGTCTGGGGTTTGGAGTGGTGGCTTGAGGCAGGATGTGAAGTTTGATGTGCGAAGGCAGTGTACATGGTTCTCATTCTCATCTCCAACTCTATGTTATGTTGAAAGGTCATGTTCTTGTTAGATTGAAGAGAGGTGATAATATACCTCATATGTCAAATAGGTTGGAGCCTCAAAATGGAGTATCCCCCAGGGATTCAACTCTAAACCGCAAAGTCATTATCTTTGATCGAAATGTTCCTGATCCTCACGCATCAAACTGTTTTGGCTGATTAATCAAACAAATACAGCCACATGTAAACAACAGGGATTAGTTAGTTAGTTAGTTGGTTAGTTATAAATCCTTGTACAAAGGATATTTGGTATTTGGTAATCCAGACATATAGTTGTTCGAGGAAATTGCCCAGAGATAATGGTCATGCAAACACAGATATCTAACACCAAAAATGACAATTGTAGTGTTGATATTAATAGGACAAATCAATCAATCACTATAGCATAGGCCTCAATGTGCTGTAACCCGCAGCACTTACCCCGAATATTTAATATATTATATGTACTTAAGGTGTCCATGGCTCCTTGATAATTATAATAATAGTAATACTTCTTATAATACAGTATCCATTTGTAATTTATGTGCGCCTGTCACGGCCATTCACTTTTATATAGGTCATTCTGAGGTGGTGATTTATGGATGCTCCTGGCCAAACTTCTTATCTGTCCAGTTTTATACCTCCATTAGGAGCTCTTTGGGAGTTATTGATGGGCCCTGCGAGATACATTGTTTATGTCACCGTTTTTGACATAAGTCCTCCAGATCAAAATCTGGGGCCATGGCTTGCATATCTTCCTTCCGCTCTCTCTCTCCTTCCTCTCTCTCCTTCTGCTCTCTCTCCTTTCTCTCTCCCCCTCTCCTTCCTCTCTATCTCTCCAGTCTGTCTCTCCCTCTCTCTCATTCCTCTCTCTCTCCTTTCTCTCTCCTTCCTCTCTCTCTCCTTTCTCTCTCTCCTTCCTTTCTCTCTCTCCTTCCTCTTTCTCCTTCTGCTCTCTCTCCTTTCTCTCTCTCTCCTTCCGCTCTCTCTCCTTCCTCTCTCTCCTTCCGCTCTCTCTCCTTTCTCTCTCCCTCTCTCTCTCTCTCTCTCCTTTCTCTTTCTCTCTCTCTCTCCTTCCTCTCTATCTCTCCAGTCTGTCTCTCTCTCTCTCTCTCTCATTCTCATTCCTCTCTCTCTTATTCCTCTCTCTCCCTCCTTCCTCTCTCTCCTCTCTCTCTCTCTCTCTCTCTCTCCTTCCTCTTTCTCTCCTTCCTCTTTCTCTCTCTCTCCTTCCTCTCTCTCTCTTTCCTCTCAATCACTCTCTGGTTTAGTCTCTTAATAATGCATAGAGATGCATGGAGATTAGTTGTCACAGACAATAACACTCTCGAGAGACATTTTTTTTTCTTTAGTCTCAAAAGCGCTTTCACCTTCGTCTGCCAATATTAAGACAGCCACTAGACTAGTCGACATGCTTTACTGCTCGTGTGTGAAAGATACGATTTGGCACGTATTTCCTGCTCCTTGACGGACCACTTTGCTGATTAAGATTGAAGGCATTTAAATGGTTTTAAGTGACATAAGTTGAGAATCCATTGATGAAAAACACATTTTGGTCACACTTGTTTTGTATAGGCTTTTGAGTAACACACTTTTGGGTAACACATTGCAGGCAATGCTGGCATACAACTGAATTAAGCACCTTACATGACCTGGTGGTTGACATGGCAGTGGCTGTTTGAAGAAAACCAAACCATGGTTGAATGTTTCTCCAGACCAATAGATTGCTGTTAATGTGAGGAACCATCCAAACATTATGTTATAAAACACTGAACTTCCCTTTAAGACCCTTACATGACCTAGTACGGTTATCAGAGACCAAGTGATTCTGGTCATCACCAGTGACAAGTTACATGTCCTCTTCCTTGTATCTCAAGCCCGACAACTACCCTGACACTGCTGACTATTATCTTGTCGATGAGGAGATTCTTAACAACGAAATTGCCTTCAGGAAGAAAAAAACAGAGCTTTAGCTCAAAGCCCTCTTTGAAACAATCTATGTGGCCAACACATCAAGGTTCCACTGGCATATTATTCAGAAATTACATAGTCAGTATCTTGAAAAAAAGCGTTTATTTTCAGCATCAAAACCGAACGCAGGCTCTTTGAGGCTTTGACGTTTAGTGAAACATCAAGCTCTTTGTCAGCCTGTTCTGATTGGATTAGTTAATACCTTTGTAATATCCACTATCTTTAAAAAACACATAAATGAAATATGTTTTATGTCGTCCTTGGAAAAAGTACTCTCCCGGTTGTATCATCAGAGCTCTTATATTGTATTAATTTAATACTCTTCGGTATCTTGGTATCTTGTGAATGGTTACCATCCTGACTATATATGGGAGAGTTACCTTTTGTAGATGTGGAGGTGATGTGGCAAATCAAATATTCACCAATAGTTTACCACGTTATGCACATGATGTGAGCGGAACCTCATGTCAAAGTCACAGCTATTAACATGTTATTACTAGACTAATTACAGTGTAACTACACAGGCGTGGGACACCTTAATACAACGTGGAATATGCTAGGCTAAGGCTTGTCCCAGTCACATGAACTGAAATGAACGTTTGACCCTTAACAAATGAATGTATCTCGTTGAGAAGGTACCACGTAACAACTATTTTAATTTGTTTTTAAAAATGAACGCCCACTAATTGTCTTGTTCTGCTCACACAATTACAGAAATTAGCATGTGCCAGTAAGACAGAAGCACAGCAACCGTTACCAAGAGCCAATGGCATGCCTCTGCCCAACTAATTAGATAAAATCATAAATATTATAATGTGCCTTTTGTAGCTTAGATGCATTAGCACAATGCCCTTTTGTTAGAGAGTGACACTGTAGGCCTATACATCATTGTCATTTTTTTTTTGCACAACGTTGCAAGAAACCTCTTCAAAGACGGTTTTCAATTATTGCTTATATTCGGAGTGTCAGAAACATCATTTTGGTGAAAAGAAATACCAAACGGAGGCATAGAGACAGTAGCACCGTTTGTGAAGGATTTCTCTTCAAAAGGACCCGGTCCATTCAGCTGGGCCTGCAATGAACACTAAATATTCACTCGTCAAGATAATTGAATGCCTTTGTCTGCCATCCCTCGCGGACGTCCAGATCCCGACGATAATGAAAACACACATTTACTATAGCACAGGGAGTCAAAATTAATGTAAGGAAGGATGAGTAGGCTCTAGTAGCCAGTACATCAACAGAATATACCTCCACAGTAGGCCAGGCTGAGGGCATGTTAACACAACATCCCTTGCTCTTTCAGTTGGCGAAGCATGGCGCTTGCTATGCAAGGATTGTGGGTTCGATTCCCATGGGGGACCTGTATGAAAAAGTTTGCACTTACTACTACTGTACGTCGCTCTGGATAAGATTGTCTGCTCAATGACAAATGTGTCAAATAAACATTGTTAACGACACCCACTGATGATACACACTGACACTGTAGAAAGGTCTTGCTTTTCACTGCTAATAGTGTGGTCGGAGGCGCGTGCTATGGATAGTGATTTTTCTCACTGGTAGTGTTTAATAACCACCATTTTGTTTTTAAACGCCTGTCGCAGGGCGAAGCCGAGGTACCTGCGCACGAGACGTCTATATTTACTCTTCTCCGGGGCCGTCTTCTCCTTCAGGTCCCCACCCTCCTCCTCGGCGTGTGGTGGAGTAGAAGGAAATATGAACTCATTGTTACTGCAGTGGAGTTACTAAAACAGAACAAGAGCTAATTGTTAGATTTGTTTGCACGTCAGCGTTATTTTAAATAGGACCCATGAAGAAGAAATCTGCCAGCGCAGCCAAGAGCGTTAATGGAGGTGGAGGTTGGGGGGGGTGTCAGTTAAGATTGCTTACTGTATGTACTGCCTCTCTACTCTTAGCCTAGAAGTGCCGTGGTGTGTGTGTGTGCGTGCATGCGCTCGTCTCTGTGTGCGTGCATGAGTGCGTGTGAGGTAAGATACACACAACCGAGGCTACAGGGAAAAGTTTTGATATTTCTGTTGCCTCCCCGGAGGGATTGGATTCGTGAACATTGGCTGTCCTGAACTTGTTAAACCAACACGCTTTACTGAACCAGAAGGGTGTTATAGAAGGGTGGCTGCTGTGAGTCCATCAACCCTGTCTTCGTCTGTGGACCTCACAAATCACTGCTGCATTAAGAAGCCTCGAGACAGATCAAGAGAACAGAAGGAGAAAGTGGAAAGAAAATGCTCCAAAAATGTACATTTTTTGGATAGGAACGATAAGTCCCCAGTTCCGAATCTTGATATGAAACGTGAGCTGAGTATTTTGGATGACAGTTAGATTTCATTTTGGGGCCCAAGAGGTTAATAATGTGAAGGATAGATGGAGCAACTAGCCCAAGACATAATATGGCGTTTGATTTAACATTGACAGATCATGTGGCTGAAACAAATTACAAATTGTAATTGCATTTATCATCCCAAAAATCAAGTTGATGATTGAATCAATGACGATGTGCATAATATAACTGAAAGGAATGCCGTGTTTGTACGTTTGTTGTTATTTCAGTCAATTTACTGTGATAATTCATTAAACATTTCACATAACGAGTCCCATTAACATCTTCTAAGCCTTGTCGTATAATGCATCAGTAGTATATACCCTTAATGAACAACAGAGAGAGTTAAAAACACCTAACCTTTTACTGCAGTGGGCTAAATCATGGTCACACAAGAGTGTTTCTTGGTAGTCCTAAACAAATCAACTTTGAAACTAAAGTATACACCTCACACACATGGTTTACAAAAAAAGAAGACACCTGTACCATGTGAGATATAGAGTTGAAATGCATTCAGTTTTGGGTTTGCCTCCCAACATTACACTTTCTACATACTGTACAGAATGCTGAACTATAACTAAACTGTTTGACATAGAAACACCAGAAATGTTGGTGTTTATTTCATATATTGTTTTATGTTTATTAATTACGAAGTTATGAAAAATAGGAATAACCTTCCACCCAAGAGGCCACTAGGTCATTTGATTGCAGGTAAGGGCTGTGTATACAACCATTTATCCGTCTCCGTGTGGCTTGTGTTTGCACAAGATTCTAATAAAGGCCAGGTGAAAGGATTCGGGGGGAGCCTACCTGGCGCTTTCCCCTTTAATAAGACAAGAAGGAAGCCAGTCATGAGCCCTTTGCTGCTCACACAAATCCCAGGAGAAGGGGGTGAATTAAGATATTGCAGGGGATTTTGAAAGGAACGGCAGAATTGTTGTCATTTATTCATCCATGTGAAAAGCCTATGTAGGCTTCTTGCCAGTAAGATTGCAAGTGGAGAAGGCCATGGTTCCTAATTAGCATATGAAAACATGTCAAAACTATGATGCTATTGGGCAACATTTTACATTAAGTTTCTCTTATACTTTACGTTTCTCTCGTACCTTTACATTAAGTTTCTCTTCTACCTTTTCTTCTACCTTTTACATTAAGTTGATTTGATATTTTACATTAAGTTGATCATATACATCTGCAATAACTGTGTGACCACTCCAGTAATATGTTGTTACATAGTAATCCAGCAATCAAAAACTGTTCATCAGAATTAGATCGAATTGATGAATGCAGATACATGTTGGATTTATTTTTGCTCCAGTTTACAAGGCTGAAGGTTTACAGGGTGGTAGAGTTTATCATAAAGACATTAACACAACACGTGTGGACCTTCATAACGTCCAAGAGCATTGATAAAGAGGCTGAAGCTCTACCCGCAGCCTTAATGTACTGTACAACATGCTGGAAAATTGAATAAGGCTCATTACTGTCCTCTGTCATTGAGCAAATGAAACGGGGAACCCTACTGTTTATGCTGTTAGTGTGAGAGATAATCGTTCCTGTGACAAGCAGCAAGGCAAGAGCATTGTGTTATCATGTCCTACATGTGTAACATACTGTATCGTATGTTGACGGATCCAGACGCTCTGATATGAACATGGCTGTTAGAGGCTTGAGAAGTCTGCATGAAATGACTAATTGGAGTTAATAGTTAGGTGACAGTTATTCCCTGTTGTTTTGCAAGAGCTGCTGTTATGATAATGAGATGGGTATCGGAGCAAACTAAATCACAGTTGCTCCAGCTAGACCTCGCACAGGAAAACAACACCGCTTTTTCCCACCTTGTATTAGAATTACAAATCAGCATTTGGCGAGCACTTAGAGGGAGGGGAGGGTTGTGCAATGACATTTTCTGTGCAATGTGAATATATTATAGATGTATTTACAAGGGCAAATGTTGTCAAACTAAGTCACTTGTTGAACAAAATGTTTAGCCCTGTTGCCCTAATGCATACCGGTATTCAGAAAATCCTAAAAGAGTTGAATGGATAAGGAAATTATGTATGATTAAATAAATACAAATGCACACATTCAGACAGGTTAAGGCAATGTTTCCCAACCGTGGTCCTTGAGTACCCCCAGCAGTGTATAGTTTTGTTGTAGCCCTTGACAAACACACTTCATTCAACTCATTGAGGGCTTGATGATTAGCTGACCAGTTGAATCAGGTGTGCTTGTCCAGGGTTACAATAAAAATGTGTACTGTTGGGGGGGTACTCGGGGACCAGGTTTGGGAAACACTGCTTTAAGGCATAGCTAGGCAGGCCTAGGACCCTAAGACATGGCAAGAGTAGATGTATTCACAGGCTGGCTGGCTGGTTTGGGAAACACTGCTTTAAGGCATAGCTAGGCAGGCCTAGGACCCTAAGACATGGCAAGAGTAGATGTATTCACAGGCTGGCTGGCTGGTTTTGTAACATATGGGAGGGGGCTTTACCTGGATCAACAATAACAGACTGTATAGCGACAATGCTTCCGAGTTTGCTGATAATTGTATTGCTTAGGCCTATATCACAGACGTAGTATGTCTTAATTTCATCAGTTTCTCACAGCAGGAAAATAACTGCAAGAACAGGACATTTTCATTGTGTGGTGAATTATAATGTTTGAAGGTGTTGATACATTTTTTCTTTAGGGCAAATCAAATCTGGAATTTTAAATGAGAAACTCTAGAAGCCTTTTTTTAAACATGGAATACATGACACGTTTGCTTTTAGAATTCTCTGCGACAACAGAGAGAGTGATCCATTTTAGACAGCATACTGTATGTGTAACTATGATCTAACAATCCATCCTTCTTAAGCGTAGATCTCTCTGCCCATGTGTTTTCCATGCAGAGACCAAAGCCACTGCGCTGATTAGAAGTCTGAGAGGATTCTCATGTCATTTTTGTCCTACTGGGAAAAGAAAGTGCAGATCATTCAGAGCCGGTTATCTGCAGTGCCCCCACTTTGTTTTGTAATTTAGTAGACGCTCTTATCCAGAGCAACTTGCAGTAACGAATGCATGTGTTTTCATACTTTGTTTCATACATGAAATGGAATGGATGGGTCTATCAGTCTATCAGTATTCAGTATGAAGTTTGTGATGATGAAACTTGACCAGATTACGGTAAGGGGTACAGTAAGTAGGAGGGTTGAGACATGTTGGTGTTATTGTATTGTACTGTTGCATGAATTGTATTAGAATAATCCCCCCCAAACTGTAGTGCCTATACTGTACCTATACCTAGTCAAGAACAGCATGGGAATATATGGAATCGTGTATCAACAATAAATACCTGTTTAGCATGCTTGACTCTTATGAAGGCGATTATCGAGTAAAAAAATGCTAAGCATGTTTTCATAAAAAGGAGACAGAAACAATGACAAGAAACAAGAATCTTAATTCTTCCAACCCCTTTGTGGGTGATATCACATTCTCTAAGTTCTCCAATAACTGGCCATCTCAGCATCTCTTCCATACTCGCTCCCAAAGTCAATTTCACAGAAGTATGAGATATTGATTCCATACAGATGTAGTCATAGATGTAGTTATGTCTGAGCAGATGCCTTAGCTGTCGGCTAATCCTTCAGATCTACTGAAAAGGGCTGAACATTGGAACTGGCAAATTTATTCCATAAATCTGGCCTCTTTTACCTCCTAGTCCTAGAAATCCTCATCTGCATCCCAAATGGCATCATTTCCCCTATTTAGTACACTAGTTTTGACCAGGGCCCATTAGGCCCTTGCACTATATAGGGAATAGGATGCCATTTGGGAAGCAACCCTATAGCTGCTACAGCACTACAGATGTATTAAATCAACTAGGCGTAAATATCTCTTGATAGACTTTGGAGTTGCAAATCAAACATCCTTACTTGTGCAATTTGTAAAATCACAAGCTTATTACAGACACGGACAAATGTCCTAGACTTCCCTTGTCAATAAACGGGGGTGGGATCGAAAGGAGAGAACTCAAATGGATTTCTGGTTAAAACTCATGACTTCATATTGGCCTATAGGTAGGTAGGTACCTATGAAACAGACAATTCAATGGGATGTATCAAATTTGGACTCAAATATTTCAGCCCTGAAATATGATTTATGAAGCGATCTTCACTGCCTTTGATACTGCTATTGTTCATTCACCAGTTAAGACAACATAGAGAGCTGTTTTCATTTTAAAATAATTAATAATGTTAATTTAATCTTCAATCATATTAATATGATTTACAAGATCGAACAATAAGATTTTGATTTAAAAAAACTCCTATACTTTATTTTGAATATACTGTATAATCTGCTCTTCTGTTTACCCTTAAAAAAACATGGACTCAATTTATTGACTCAATTTATTGTAATTAACTATACTTAGTATTAATGCATTACCTAACAACAAGACAGAGCCAACCTAGACTTATTCAGATATTTAAAAAACGTGTTTCCCAAACTGGGCCGAAACTGGTCACAATGGGATAGGCTATACTTTGCCCATATTTGAAAATGTATATATTCTTCAACTCGTCTCTATTCTACTTCGTGTTTTAGCATTGCTTATATTTAAATCAGCCCAATGCTCTAGATCCTTTTATCTCCCACTGTGGCATCCCATCCCAACAACACTGTGTGCCTTTCAAGAGGCGAGATTATAGCCTTGTAATCTATCAATCGGAATACTAACCACTCTCCCGCCGCAGAGTTGAAGGGGTGAAGCACTCCCCCCAAGAGAGTTACAGAGAGGACTTTTAATATGGATGAGAAAAACATTCATATTTTTCCCCAGCGGGTGACCTGAATGGACGGGCACACTGAGAGAGACAGTCCTCTGGTGTAACAAGTCTGTGGCATCCTCCTCTGTCATGGAGGCTTTTCAAAGCAGAACCTTATTCATTGGATGTGTAAGACTTGGACTATATCTGGATTGTAGGCTACTGCTGTACTGTGTAACAATGCTGTTTGCCATTTTTGGGGCTTGGGTAAGGGTGATTAAGATGATGACATTTCTATGGTTACATAATTCCTCCTGTGTATAGCAGTACTGGAATGTCCTCTGTCCTCTATAACACCATGGCCTGTAGAGAATCAAATAAAAAAGATACATGTCAAAAATCCTGATTATCCCTCTCGATTTTAATTACCGTCCTCTTTATCTGTGCAAGGGACTGGTGGCTACTAAATGGTTTTGAGCTATGGAGGAGCTTTGAACTGTATCTTTGTGTTATGCCAGACCTCAGAAGAGAAAAGATACTGACCCACCATGGATTCCCAGGGATTCCAGGGATTCCAGACTAGCTCATTAGTCGTTTTCTTGTTCTTTAACAAGAGCGAAAGCTGAAAAAAATATCGCCATTGATTCATATTCTTCATGCCTCACCCCGACTTCTCTTGAGCTAATAATTAGATCAAATGAGAGCCCAGTGATCAGGCAGTAATGAGCGGCCTGGTAGGCAGATGGAATATTTTGTATGAAGTATTCCTTTTTATTTGTAACTCATGGGTCCTTAATAATGACGAATAAAGGAAAATGGGTATATTTTTATAGAATATTATTTTTTGATTGATTCTGTACAGTACAAACATGCATTTTCTTCTCTGAAAATCCACCTGGAATTTCAAAAAATGACTGGCCAATTAGCGACGTTCGAGCATTGATTTTGGGCAGCTAGAAAATGGGTGAAGGCTTGAACACTTGTAAGTGACAGTCATGCTTCCATTTTGGGGGAGTTTGTGGGGGTGGTCTGACAAAAGCATTCCTCTTCAGCTAAAGTGTTCTGACAATGTAAAAGGCCTTAATTAGTGATTCACTTGGTGCATGTAACACCGTGGTACAGATCACAGAGTAAAAACAAATTATTTCATGTACACTTATACAGATGTATTAAAACGATCGTTGACTTAGACAAGTAAATAATAATTACATTGTTATTCAATTAACCAATTTCTGCTGCAAAACAAAGTGAATAAAACACACCCAACATTTTCAAGAAAACACTTATTTCGATGAGAGAAAGGGTTTATAGGTCGAACAAAGAGGATCAATAAACTCATTTCAAAGTTTCAAGAAACTCCATAACTTCCAAGCGTCAGAATGGTAATGGGCATTTATACGACATTAATTGCCTGAAATGCGTTTAAATTAACCAAGCAGAGGGGTGATGACATTTGTAGAGCTGCAGCTATTTTGAGACTAAGCTCAGTTCCAATTGGAATGCCCTGTACTAGCATGGCTGCCACTGAGTATAGGCTATGGTGGAATAGGCTAAAATATTGATGTACTGTAGATCAGTGGGAGGGGGGGGGGGAATTAATTAACTTCAGTTTGTGTAAGAAAATAAATCAGTATATTTTCTCTCGTTGGAGAAATGATGAAATGTTTTACCCTTGCTCTTCAATAATATAACAAAATCTTTACATGAAATCAGAATTATCCGAGAAAGAAAAATTTAAACCAGAAACTGGGTTATCACTTTTACAACTATGTATTTCAACAAGCTACTGTCCTATTATAACACTGCTGTAAGACTATTTGTATTGTGTCCTTATTCTTATTCAGCCAGTGTATATAGTGTATTGACTGACCTGACTGTGCTGTTGGCAGTTACCCAGGCCTCTCTGTACCCAGTCCATAATGAGCCATTCCTAGCCTTTTTGTTCCCTTTACCACAGCCATAATATCTCTGTTTGACCTTTGGAATACCTATATGAAAGCAGTGCGTGGGCTAACCTTATTAGCAACCTTTATAAACCTTTATTCATGGATCTATCTAAAAAGGGGTGGTTTGAAATGTGGGGGAGCGAGAAAAGACGGTAATCAGGTTCTCAGAACTGACAGTGCCCCGGCAGCAATCAAACGTAATGGAACAAGCCTGGCGAATCAATACCTGAGCAGTGATCGCAGACAGACAAAGGTTGTTCAGTAGCAGGCAGCACTAATTGAAATCAATGGCTAATCTGATGACAGTTCTTAACCTTTACAACCTCCGATGATTCATAAACGAGTGAATATCATGGCGGGCAGGGGGCCGATTGGTTTTTCCCTCCCCACACCCAACACTTTTTTTTGCTGATTCACAAATTGGCCGCAGATCAATGCTGGTGATAATGTCCCGATTTAATGGCGATTTCTCCAAACATGTTGTTTTATCAAGTGCCTTCAGAAAGTCTTCACAGCCCTTGTCTTTTAACACATTTTGTTGTGTTACAGCCTGAATTTAAAATGAATTACTTTTAGATTTTTTTGTCACACAATACCCCATGATGTTTTTCAATTATTTTTCAAATTCATAAAAAATGAAAAGATCTTGAGTCAATAAGTATTCAAGCCCTTTGTTATGGCAAGACTAAATGAGTTTATGAGTAAACATTTGCTTAACAAGTCACATAATAAATTGCATGGACCATAGACCCACTCCAATTTGCATACCACCCAAACAGATCCACAGATGATGCAATCTCTATTGCACTCAACACTGCCCTTTCCCACCTGGACAAAAGGAACACTTATGTGAGAATGTTATTCATTGACTACAGCTCAGCGTTCAACACCATAGTACCCTCAAAGCTCACTCAATAAGCTGGGGATCCTGGGACTAAACACCTCCCTCTGCAACTTGATCCTGGACTTCCTGACGGGCCACCCCAAGGTGGTGAGGGTAGGTAGCAACACATCTGCCACGCTAATCCTCAACACTGGCGTTCCCCAGGGGTGCGTGCTCAGTCCCCTCCTGTACTCCCTGTTCTCCCACGACTGCATGGCCAGGCATGACTCCAACACCATCATTAAGTTTGCAGACGGCACAACACCGACAGCGACGAGACAGCCTATAGGGAGGATGTCAGAGACCTGGCCATGGGGTGTCAGAATAACACCCTATCCCTCAACGTAACCAAGACTAAGGAGATTATTGTGGACTACAGGAAAAGGAGGACCGAGCATGCCCCCATTCTCATCAACAGGGCTGTAGTGGAGCAGGTTGAGAGCTTCAAGTTCCTTGGTATCCACATCAACAACAAACTAGAATGGTCCAAACACACCAAGACAGTCGTGAAGAGGGCACGACAAAGCCTATTCCCCCTCAGGAAACTAAAAAGATTTGGCATGGGTCCTGAGATCCTCAACAGCTTCTACAGCTGCAACATCGAGAACATTCTGACTGGTTGCATCACTGCCTGGTACGGAAATTGCTCGGCCTCTGACCGCAAGGCACTTCAGAGGGTAGTGCGTACGGCCCAGTACATCACTGGGGCTAAGCTGCCTGCCATCCAGGACCTCTACACCAGGCGGTGTCAGAGGAAGGCCCTAAAAATGGTCAAAGACTCCAGCCACCCCGCATGGCAAGCGGTACCGGAGTGCCAAGTCTAGGACAAAAAGGCTTCTCAACAGTTTTTACCCCTAAGCCATAAGACTCCTGAACAGGTAATCAAATGGCTACCTGGACTGTTTGTGTGTGTGTGTGTGTGTGTGTGTGTGTGTCCCCCCCCCCACACACAACCCAATCATTTTACGCTGCTGCTACTCTCTGTTTATCATATATGCATGGTCACTTTAACTATACATTCATGCACATACAACCTCAATTGGCCTGACCAACCACACATTGGCTACCCGGGCTATCTGCATTGTGTCCCACCCACCACCCGCCAACCCCTCTTTGCCGCTACTGCTACTCTCTGTTCATATATGCATAGTCATATACATACTACATGTACATACTACATTAACCAGACTGACTAACCGGTGTCTGTATGTAGCCTCGCTACTTTTATAGCCTCGCTACTGTATATAGCCTGTCTTTTTACTGTTGTTTAATTTCTTTACCTACTTATTGTTCACCTAATACCTTTTTTGCACTATCGGTTAGAGCCTGTATGTAAGCATTTCACTGTAAGGTCTACACCTTTGTATTCTGCGCACGTGACAAATAAACTTAGATTTGATTTGAATAGTGGTTAACATGATTTTTGAATGACTACATCTCTGTACCCCACACATACAATTATCTGTAAGGTCCATCAGTCGAGCAGTGAAATTCAAACACAGATTCAACCACAAAGACCAGGCAAAAGAAAATGTAAAAAAAGAAAAGCTCCTATTGGTAGATGGAAGTGTGCATCCCACTTCCACCCTGCATCGCACTGCTGGCTTGCCTCTGAAGCTAAACAGGGTTGTCCTGGTCTGTCCCTGGAGTCCAGATGCTGCTGGAAGTGGTTTTGGCAGGCCAGAAGGAGACACTTTTTTGTCTGGTCTATAAAAAAATATCACAATGTCCCAGGGCAGTGATTGGGGACATTGCTCTGTGTGGGACACTGTCTTTTGGATGGTATGTTAAACCAGTGTCCTGGCTCTCTATGGTCGCTAAAGATCCCATGGCACTTATTGTAAGAGTAGGGGTGTTAACCCTGGTGTCCTGGCTA